>NC_060911.1:947500-970000 GCF_014805685.1 Silurus meridionalis | reverse complement strand
CTCATGTTAGTTCTCACTCTCCAGTGTTCTGTAGTGTTTAAAGATTATAATCACACTCTTGATGTCACCCAAATGAGCACCTCTCAAGGTTTCTTTCTCATAACATCTAAGGGAGTTTTTCCTTCACCACAGTCACCATGGCTGCTCATCAGGTATAAACACACAAAATTCTGTAAAGCTGCTTTGAGACATTGTCTGTTGTACACAGCACTATAGAAATAAACTTGAACTTGTACAAACAAAACCTCACAATAAAAACACACCTGTGGTAAGAGCTCACAATAAAAACACGGGTAAATCTCTAAGATCTTTACAAATAACACACACGTCCGATGCTCCACACCCAAAACAAACACACACACACACACACACTAAATATTGCACAACCTACCTACCAGTAAAAACTCTACTTCCTACTAGTAGACTGGGGTTTATTAGTGGAGCGATAGGTTGTGGTCTGCCACAATATTAGAAACACTGAATGATCTGTCACTGTGTTTCGTTACAATTATTTCTTTCTTTTTTATATATTTTTTTGTTTTTAGATATTGAGATTTGTGGTGAGAGCAGGGAGCAGGTGGAGAAGATCCTGGAGAGGTGGAGGCACATGCTGGAGAGAAGGGGAATGAAAGTCAGTAGGAGTAAGACAGAGTACATGTGTGAATGAGAGGGAGGGCAGTGGAGGTGCGGTTGCAGGAGAAGAGGTGGAGAAGGTGGAGGAGTTCAGGTACCTGGGGTCAACAGTGCAGAGTAATGGAGAGTGTGTTAGAGAAGTGAAGAAAAGAGTGCAGGCAGGGTGGAGTGGGTGGAGAAGAGAAGAAAAGAGTGCAGGCAGGGTGGAGTGGGTGGAGAAGAGTGATAGCAGGAGTGATTTGTGATAGAAGAGTATCTGTGAGAGTGAAAGGGAAAGTTTATAGGAATGTGGTGAGACCTGAGATGTTGTATGGATTGAAGACAGTGGCATTGAGTAAAAGACAGGCGGTGGAGCTGTAGGTAGCAGAGCTTTAGATGTCCTAGATCGTTTACAAAATTATATTGGCATTCAGGGACAGGCATTAAGCTGGTTTAAATACTATCTGTCTAATCGTCACCATTTCGTAGACTTAAATGGAGGGCTATTCAGGCTATTGTTAGTAAATGATGGCGTGCCACAAGGTTCAGTTTTAGGACCCCTGCTTTTTACAATATACTGTACATGCTTCCATTAGAAATATTATTAGAAAGCATGGGATTAGCTTCCACTGTTACGCTGATGATACCAGCTATATATCTCATCTAAACCAGGCGATACAGCTCAATTAGCTCGGATAACTGAGTGTGTTAAAGAAATAAGAGACTGGATGACTCATAACTTTCTATTATTGAATTCTGATAAGATTTTGCTCATCGGCCCAAAAACCAGTACACAGAAGCTCCAGCATCTCAACCTGCATTTAGACAGATGTTCTGTAACTACTAGTTAAACGGTAAAAGACCTGAGAGTTATTTTAGAGCAACTTTTTTTTAAAAAATCATATCAACCAAGTTACAAAAACAGCTTCTTTCACCTTAGATGTTGTCTATATCTGATGCAGAGAAGCTCGTCCATGCGTTTATGACCTCCAGACTGGACTATTGTAATGCATTACTAGGTGGATGTCCTGCATCATTAATAAACAAGTTTCAGTTAGTTCAGGATGCGGCAGCAAGAGTTCTTACTCTTGCTGCCGCATGGTGACTCCCGCATTGCTGCCGAGTCACCACGGCTGCTCATTGCTGCCGAGTCACCACGTGACATATGTGACATTGCTGCCGAGTCACCACGGCTGCTCATCAGGGATGAATGAACACAATTCACCTTCACTGTTGATTTCTGTAAAGCTGCTTTGAGACAATGTCTGTTGTGAAAAACGCAATAGAAATAAACTTGACTTGACGGTGATGGACAGGATTAGAAATGAGTTTATTAGAGGGACAGAACATGTAGGAGGTTTTTGAGACAAAGTGAGGGAGGTGAGATTGAGATGGTTTGATAGATAGATAGATAGATAGATAGATAGATAGATAGATAGATAGATAGATAGATAGATAGATAGATAGATAGATAGATAGATAGATAGATAGATAGATGTGTAGTACTTAATTGAGGAAGAGTCTCAGAACAGATTTTCAGACTTTGATTTGTGATGATCTCAGTAATTACTTCTTATAGATTGCTGCTGAGCAAGCGCTTCTCCAGGGCAGGGGTGAGCATGTGCTACTGCTGCTTCCCCTCTGACTTCATGAAGCTCATGGACACATGGAAGCTTCTGAAGTAGATAAGGATCAGATAGACGAGTCTCACTGCCATCAACATGTGCCATAACACCCTAAAATCATCCTGACACTTGCTGATCCCAACCACAAAAACAACTACTCAGCCCAACTATATCAACACCTACTTGCACCCACCACACCAAAAGCTACTGACACCAATCACATCACCTACTGACCCAGACCACACCAATGCCTACTGACCCTCACCACATCAACACTTACTGTTCATGACACCAACACCTAAACTCTACCACAACACCTTCTGACACCCACCACACCAATACCTGCTGATCCTCACCACACAAACACCTACTCAGCACAACTACATCAACAGCTACTGACACCCACCACACCAACACCTACTGACCCCCACCACACTAACACCTACTGACCTCTACTACATTAATACATACTGACCCCACTACATTAACACATACTGACCCTCGTCACACCAATACCTATTGACCCCCATCACACTGACACCGGCTGATCACCACTACATCAACACCTACTGAAATTCCAATACATCAACACCTACTGACCCCCACTACATTTACACATACTGACCCCCACCACACCAACACCTACCAATCCCCACCACACCAACACCTACTGACTCTTACTAAATCAACACCTACTGACCCACACTACAACACCTACTGACCCCACTAAATCAACACCTACTGACCCCCACCACCAATACTTACTGATCCCCACCACACCACACCAACATCTACTGATCCCCACACACCAACACTTACTGATCTCCACCACAACAACATCTACTGATCCCCACACACCAACACTTACTGATCTCCACCACAACAACAGCTACAGATCCCCAACACCTACTGACCCCCACTACTTCAACACCTACTGAACCCCACTACAACACCTACTGACCCCCACCACACCAATACTCACTGATCCACACCACACTAACAAATACTGACACCCACTGCACCAACATCTACTCAACCCCACCACACCAACATCTTCTCAACCCCACCACACCAGACCAACAACTACTGATCTCTACACACCAACACTAACTGATCCCCACAACAACAGCTACCGATCCCCACCACACCAACACTTACTGATCCCCACCACACCAACACCTACTGACCCCAACACCTACTGACCCCACTACTTCAACACCTACTGACCCCCACTACAACATCTACTGACCCCACTACATCAACACCTACTGACCCCCACCACACTAATACTTACTGATCCCCATCACACCACACCAACATCTACTGATCCCCATACACCAACACGTGCTGATCTCCACCACAACAACCAAAACACCAATACTTACTGATCCCCACCACACCACATCACACCAACACTTACTGATCTCTACAAAACCAACATTTACTCATCTCCACCACAGCAACAGCTACCAATCCCCACCACACCAAAACCTACTGACTCTTACTAAATCAACACCTACTGACCCACACTACAACACCTACTGACCCACACTACATCAACACCTACTGGCCCCCACCACACCAATACTTACTGATCCCCACCACACCACACCAACATCTACTGATCCCCACACACCAACACTTATTGATCTCCACCACAACAACAGCTACAGATCCCCAACACCTACTGACCCCACTACTTCAACACCTACTGAACCCCACTACAACACCTACTGACCCCCACCACACCAATACTCACTGATCCACACCACACCAACAACTACTGACCCCAACACCTACTGACCCCTACTACATCAACACCTACTGACCCCACTACAACATCTACTGACCCTCACCACATCAACACCTACTGACCCCCACCACCAATACTTACTGATCCCCATCACACCACACCAACATCTACTGATCCCCATCACACCACACCAACACCCACTGATCTCCACCACAACAACTAAAACACCAATACTTACTGATCCCCACCACCACACCACACCAACACTTACTGATCTCTACAACACCAACATTTACTCATCTCCACCACAGCAACACCTACCAATCCCCACCACACCAACACCTACTGACTCTTACTAAATCAACACCTACTGACCCACACTACAACACCTACTGACCCCCACCACACCAATACTCACTGATCCACACCACACCAACAACTACTGACACCCACTGCACCAACATCTACTCAACCCCACCACACCAACATCTTCTCAACCCCACCACACCACACCAACAACTACTGATCTCCACACACCAACATTAACTGATCCCCACAACAACAGCTACCGATCCCCACCACACCAACACTTACTGATCCCCACCACACCAACACCTACTGACCCCAACACCTACTGGCCCCCACCACACCAACATCTACTGACCCCACTACAACATCTACTGACCTCACTACATCAACACCTACTGACCCCACCACACCAATACTTACTGATCCCCACCACCACACCACACCAACATCTACTGATCCCCATACACCAACACGTACTGATCTCCACCACAACAACTAAAACACCAATACTTACTGATCCCCACCACACCACACCACACCAACACTTACTGATCTCTACAACACCAACATTTACTCATCTCCACCACAGCAACACCTACTGATCCCCACCACACCACACCAACATCTACTGATCCCCACACACCAACACTTACTGATCCCCACCACACCAACACCTACTGATCTCCACCACACCAACACCTACTGACCCCCCACACCAACACCTACTGATCCCCACCACACCAACACCTACTGACCCCACCACACCAACACCTACTGACCCCACCACACCAACACCTACTGATCTCCACCACACCAACACTTACTGACCCTGACCACACCAACACCTACTGATCTCCACCACACCAACACTTACTGACCCCCACCACACCAACACCTACTGACCCCCACCACACCAACATCTACTGACCCTCACTACATCAACACCTACTGACCCCACCACACCAATACTTACTGATCCCCATCACACCACACCAACATCTACTGATCCCCATACACCAACACGCACTGATCTCCACCACAACAACTAAAACACCAATACTTACTGATCCCCACCACACCACACCACACCAACACTTACTGATCTCTACAACACCAACATTTACTCATCTCCACCACAGCAACACCTACTGATCCCCACCACACCACACCAACATCTACTGATCCCCACACACCAACACTTACTGATCCCCACCACACCAACACCTACTGATCTCCACACACCAACACCTGACCCCCACCACCAACACCTACTGATCCCCACCACACCAACACCTACTGACCCCACCACACCAACACCTACTGACCCCACCACACCAACACCTACTGATCTCCACCACACCAACACTTACTGACCCTGACCACACCAACACCTACTGATCTCCACCACACCAACACTTACTGACCCCCACCACACCAACACCTACTGACCCCCCACACCAACACCTACTGATCCCCACACCAACACCTACTGACTCCCACCACACCAACACCTACTGACCCCCACCACACCAACACCCACTGATCTCCACCACACCAACACTTACTGACCCCCACCACACCAACACCTAGTGATCTCCACCACACCAACACTTACTGACCCCCACCACACACCAACACCTACTGACCCCCACCACACCAACACCTACTGATCTCCACCACACCAACACTTACTGATCCCGACCACACTAACACCTACTGACCGCCACCACTTCAACACCTACTGATCCCCACCACACCTACTGACTCCCACCACACCAACACCTACTGACCCCACCACACCAACACCTACTGATCTCCACCACCAACACTTACAGACCCCCACCACACCAACACCTACTGATCTCCACCACACCAACACTTACTGATCCCCACCACACCAACACCTACTGATCTCCACCACACCAACACTTACTGATCCCCACCACACCAACACCTACTGATCTCCACCACACCAACACTTACTGATCCCCACACACCAACACCTACTGACCCCACCACACCAACACCTACTGATCTCCACCACACCAACACTTACTGATCCCGACCACACTAACACCTACTGACCGCCACCACTTCAACACCTACTGATCCCCACCACACCTACTGACTCCCACCACACCAACACCTACTGACCCCACCACACCAACACCTACTGATCTCCACCACACCAACACTTACAGACCCCCACCACACCAACACCTACTGATCTCCACCACACCAACACTTACTGATCCCCACCACACCAACACCTACTGATCTCCACCACACCAACACTTGATCCCCACCACACCAACACCTACTGATCTCCACCACACCAACACTTACTGACCCCCACACCAACACCTACTGATCTCCACCACACCAACACTTACTGATCCCCACCACAGCAATTCCTACTGATCCACTGTAAGACTTTTGATTGATCCTGAACAAAAGGCGGCCCTCCCCGAGAACACAGCATGGATGCCCGAGAGGGCAGGGTGTGGGCCAGGATGTGGGCCCTGTAGATGCCTGAAGCAACAAGGACATCAAAAGAATTCTTTATGACACAACACGTTTCCTCCAGGACTCACGGCAGGGGACCAAGACCCTGCAACATCCCTCTCGAGAACCAGAACATTATCTGGAATACAGTAGGCTCCCGGAGAGCTACCCTTGGTCTTGACCACCACATCTCCATACAAATGGTGGATCTGCAGACAAGTGTCTGACCCTCTTCCCTCCTTTTCCTGTTACATCCTCAACACAGGACATTCTACAGCACACCAGATGATTATGTGTAAGAAAGGTCATATCACATGTAAATAACGACAGAAAATGTTCATGTTTCATTTCTTTACAAAGGTTTATCGCGACTGGTACACAGGTCCCATTCCCACAGCAATAGAACAAATAATAAAAAAAGGTTTTAATAAAGTTAAAGAAAACATAACTCTATACAAGGGGCGTGCCCCACTACAGATGTATACAGGCGAGGTGCCTCCCACAGGTCTGTAAGAACCAATCAATGCAAACTTCCATGACTAAATAATGTTTACATAATGCTTACTCTATCTGGGTATTTAAGGAGAACTGACCAACAATTCAGGGAATCTGTAAACAGATATCCCACACGCAGTGTGTCGTCTTTACCAGGTATGAAAGTGTTTATATTTCTTGTTTAAATGTAAATACTATTGGCTTGTATTTGTGTTATATTTAATTGAACTATAAATTGGCTTTGAATTGTGATTTTCTTACCTGGTTAATAAATTGTTATGTTTGATTTTATTCTGTGTTGCTCGGTAAATGTTGACACTGCAAGTAATAACGTTGCATCCGCAGTTACCGTAAGGACTGGAAATCAGGCTAGGATCGGCCTAAATCCCAGTTAGATAGTGAATAATACATCAACTGAGGATTTTAGAGATACGACTAGCACTTGGCGTTAGTTTAAGTGTACTTAGAAGCGTGGAGGCTAACAATATGTATTTCCGTTTAGAGTAACATTTCTAATCACTCTAAATAGGGTCAGCCTCAACCTCTGATTATTTCAATATTATTCTATTCATTATCTGTGGTTAGAAATAATTATTGTAATAATTAAGTGTCACCTCTAAGGGGACTAAATAAAGTATGTTTAAAGTTGAGCACGCAGAGAGCGGCCGCAAGCATATAGTCCAACCTCTGGCAGCGACCAATACTGATTCGCTTATGACCGTTGACCAGTATATTAATTATAGGGCCCATACTAGGATCTTGTGCGACTGTGTGAACCGAATGAACGAGTGTAATGCCAGAGCTTAATCAGAATAACTAGACAAACATCCATCAAAATTATACTATTAGTAAAATAACAACCTATGCAAATATTTATTATGTTTTATCTAAATGGAGTCAGATAAGAGGTCAATAACAAAAATGAAGCAATACATTAATCCAAATCTTATTATCTAATGTGAAAGGAAAGATTAGAACGCGAGAATCCTTCGCCACGCCTCTGGAAACCGTCGTTGGACCAGTGGGTGGTTCCCGCCTTACAAAGTTGGTGACCCCGACGTGATCTCTCTACCTGCACAGGCGAGTGACATCTTTCCGACACGACTACTCAGTTTGGATTCCCACAGAAGATATGAGGTTTGATCTTCTCCTTCCCTGCCTACAGCTGCTATGGTAAGTTCGTTCCTTTTTGCCTATTAGAAGTGTTGAGGGAAAGTTTTGCACACCCAATATAGACACATAAATTAGAACGGGCCGGTATGCCCATTGTTAGACCGGAGACCGTAGAAATCCGGTGGGGCATAAGAATTTAGAGGAAACATGGATTCTCAGGGACATTATAGAAGCAGTATAGAGGAGGAACTCATAGAAACAGCCACGTCAAAGCTAAAAAAAAAAAACACCCTTGTTCTGTTAAAAGAATAGGGACTAAATCTCACATAGAGCAATAATTAAAACGTATCCTGGTATTCTGCCGCGGGCCATAAACTGGAAACAAAATCAAAATATAAACTCAGAGATGGGAAATACATCATTCCAGAGGCCCTCCAGAAACCAGTGATTAAATTATACCATGATTATGCACATGTATCAGCTCCCAAAACACAACAGCTGATACAGAAAAACTTCTGGTGGCCAAAATGGCATCAGACATTGAGAGATGGTGCAACACATGTCTCATATGTGCCACCATCAACCAGGGTAGAACTGGACGTACAAACTTGTGTCGCCCAGAACCACCCAAAGGACCATGGGAATTCTTACAGCTAGATTTTATTGGTCCATTACCCACTGCCAAGGGGATATCGCTATTGTCTCGTCATAATTGATAAATTCTCTAAATGGGTAGACGCAATTCCAACTCGCGACAACAGCGCACGCACCGTGGCACGAGTAATGGCAAATCAAATCCTGCCAATCTGGGGAACACCAACTCAGATCGAGTCTGACCAAGGAACACACTTCACAGGTCAGATAATGAAACACATATGTGAAATGCTACATATCAAACAAAGATTTCACGTTCCTACAGGCCGCAAAGCTCAGGTATGGTGGAACGGGCAAATCGTTCGATAAAAGAAAGCATCTCCAAACAAATAATGCAACATCAAAACAGGTGGACTGATGCACTGCCAACAGTTCTGACAGTCTTGCGAGCAACCCCATCCAAAGCCACAGGCATCAGCCCGTTTGAACTCATGACAGGCAGAGTCATGAAACTACCCATAGACCCAGAAATCACCCCAGCAGATCTGGGACCCCTTGTGCTTGCAAAACAACAGACTGTACTAACACAATTACAACAAAGACTGGCAGTGTTACAAACACAAACCACCTTAAAACAGCAACAGTCTGACCTAATGAATGATGCACAATTTAACCCAACTTCTGAGATCAAATTTACCGAGGGTGACATGATCATGATTCGGGTGTTTATAAAACAGGGTCCATTCACACCCAGATGGCATGGACCACATGAGATAAAAGCTTTATGCAATAGCTGTGTGGCCATAAGTGTCAAGGGGAAGTTGAAATGGTACCACATGTCCCAGTGCAAAATCTTCAAAGGTTCTGCTAATCAATAATTATTAAAGTTTCTCTGTTTCATCTCCTAGGTTGACTGCAGCAATTCCATGGAGACCGGACGAGAGGAAAGTTTCTGGACCCACTTGCATCAAGCTGGGTCAAAGGGTTTCACTCACACACACACTGGAATGTGGGAGATGGGTATGGAAATACACTAAGAGGTCATCCACATTTTTCAGTACACTTTCAACCAGAGAACTAGTCACGTGGCCTCCCGGAGTAGTACCGGAACCAAATTGCGCAACTAAAATTTGCTGTAAAGTAGGCTCCGACCATCTCCCTATAGTAAACATTTCAGGTGACACACCGCACGCACATCTTTTCACAACATAACGGCCTGGTATCAACTTAAAGCAGAACCAGGAGCAAAAATTGGGAGTATGCGCACTCTCTATGAAAAAATCAACAATGGATTAGATCCTAAAATCTGTTATTTAACCAAAAATTTAGAACCCGCAATATATAGGTGTACACACACTGAAACAATCAACACTACGCATATGAGTTATACCGAATATAAATTTGATATAACTTCATATGTACCTCATAACAATCAACCTGAAGCCTTTGTCTGGACTAGCCGGAGAGAAGGCATGTATTATGGGAAAATGTGTCAATGACCCAGATAATTACACCGGGCCACAGAATTGCTCATGGATAATGAAACATTGTTTTAATTTAACCACTTGTGGATATAGCAAACCAAAGGAATGTCCAAAACTATATCCTATTCCTCCTGGTGGACTGATTAAAGGGAATATTAACAAGACATTATTTCATGATGTGAATCTAGTGATGACACATGTATCATACAATATTTCCAACATCCTATCTGCTTATATCAATCACTGTGATTACAATGATAAGACCTATGCATGGCTACAGTCACGAATCGATGATTTAATTTATGACTACAAAAACAGACTTGCCGTGCAAATCTCACCTGCACGCTCAAAACGAGACCTGCTCGGAAACATAGCAGGTCTCTTCGGCTCAGTTAATTCCATTGCTAACAACTACAAAATTACCAAACAATCACAATTCTCAACATGGTTTGCGAACCAGGTGGCCACTGGTTTTCAACATATCACAAATAGCAATGAAAATATCATAAAAGCGGTTCGATCCGAAGCGCAGGCGCTTCTTGCGATCAGCCACACATTATTCAATCAAACCCGTACCATTGAACGTGACTTAGCCTGTAGGACATATGCACAAGATCTATTCACTGCTGCTAGACAAGAAATCCTAGATCTTCGCCTGTACAAAACGCCTAGACATGTTTTGAATGACCTCATAGACATCTTAGATCTACATAGGTGGTATGAATCAGGAAAATGAAAATGTAAGATATTCTGAGTTACTATCCACCATAATGATGTTTACAGGAAATGAATGTAATGGATGTATTGGATTTTTCGTCAGTTTTCCTTTGATACACCCAGATCAGGTTTTCCAAATTCCACTACCATACGCTCGATTGGCGTGGTAGTGAAGGATCAGGTAATTAAATGGGATCACCTCACTGGATACATGACACAAAAGGGTACTGAGACCTTGTTTACCAGTCGCACATGTTGCCATGAAACACACAATTATGTTATCTGTACATGTAACACTTTGCAACCTTTCTCTCCCAACAACACCAAACTTATTAATGTTCAGTCACTGCATGGTTATTCTGATGTTGTCCAGGTGTCTCACACACAGTGGTGCGTTGTCAGTGAAATGAATTCCTTTACCTACGGAGGACTGACCTGCTCTGCTAATCACTCGTTCTGTTTGGAAGTGACAGAGGACTTTCAATGGGCCAAGTCAACATTTTAGGAAGAATGCCACTGGACACAGAGACCTCACCATGGTGGGATGACACTTTCTATGAGCAAGGCACCCAAGCTGTGGTTGACGCGATGGACCTGACACAAAGACTGATCCTGCAAACTGAATACCACCTAAACCAAGCACAGGTTGAAACCAACCTGGCACGAAAGACGGCACAACTTTTATCCAGTTCATCCACTCGGTCAGCACAGTACACCTACACCTGGTGGGACTGGATGTTCCGGGGATGTGCCATTGGCAGTGCCCTGATCTTCACCTTCACCATGTACCAGTGCTGTTACTTCAGACACCTCATACGATGTACACAAGAATCCACACACGCTGCCCTTGCCCTCAGCCCACTGCAGATACCCGTGTTCCAAAGACTCTAAAAAATAAATAAATAAATAAATAAATTGCTTTGTCTGACCCCGCAGGTACCCTATTCAAATTCGCCCACGGGGCCAAGTGGGGAAACTGTAAGACTTTTTGATTGATCCTGACCAAAAGGGCGGCCCTCCCCGAGAACACAGCATGGATGCCCGAGAGGGCAGGGTGTGGGCCAGGATGTGGGCCCTGTAGATGCCCGAAGCAACAAGGACATCAAAAGAACTCTTTATGACACAACACGTTTCCTCCAGGACTCACGGCAGGGGACCAAGACCCCGCAACATCCCTCTCGAGAACCAGAACATTTCCTGGAATACAGTAGGCTCCCGGAGAGCTACCCTTGGTCTTGACCACCACATCTCCATACAAATGGTGGATCTGCAGACAAGTGTCTGACCCCTCTTCCCCTCCTTTTCCTGTTACATCCTCAACACAGGACATTCTACAGCACACCAGATGATTATGTGTAAGAAAGGTCATATCACATGTAAATAACGTCGGAAAATGTTCATGTTTAATTTCTTTACAAAGGTTTATCGCGACTGGTACACAGGTCCCATTCCCACAGCAATAGAACAAATAATAAAAAGGTTTTAATAAAGTTAAAGAAAACATAACTCTATACAAGGCGTGCCCACTACAGATGTATACAGGCGAGGTGCCTCCCACAGGTCTGTAAGAACCAATCAATGCAAACTTCCATTGCTAAATAATGTTTACATAATGCTTACTCTATCTGGGTATTTAAGGAGAACTGACCAACAATTCAGGAATCTGTAAACAGATATCCCACACGCAGTGTGTCGTCTTTACCAGGTATGAAAGTGTTTATATTTCTCGTTTAAATGTAAATACTATTGGTTTGTATTTGTGTTATATTTAATTGCACTATAAATTGGCTTTGAATTGTGATTTTCTTACCTGGTTAATAAATTATGTTTGATTTTATTCTGTGTTACTCGGTAAATATTGACACTGCAAGTAATAACGTTGCATCCGCAGTTACCGTAAGGACTGAAAATCAGGCTAGGATCGGCCTAAATCCCAGTTAGATAGTGAATAATACATCAACTGAGGATTTTAGAGATACGACTAGCACTTGGCGTTAGTTTAAGTGTACTTAGAAGCGTGGAGGCTAACAATATGTATTTCCGTTTAGAGTAACATTTCTAATCACTCTAAATAGGGTCAGCCTCAACCTCTGATTATTTCAATATTATTCTATTCATTATCTGTGGTTAGAAATAATTATTGTAATAATTAAGTGTCACCTCTAAGGGGACTAAATAAAGTATGTTTAAAGTTGAGCACGCAGAGAGCGGCCACTTAAGCATATAGTCCAACCAGCGACCAATACTGATTCCCGTTACGGATGACCGTTGACCAGTATATTAATTATAGGGCCCATACTAGGATCTTGTGCGACTGTGTGAACCGAATGAATGAGTGTAATGCCAGAGCTTAATCAGAATAACTAGACAAACATCCATCAAAATTATACTATTAGTAAAATAACAACCTATGCAAATATTTATTATGTTTTATCTAAATGGAGTCAGATAAGAGGTCAATAACAAAAATGAAGCAATACATTAATCCAAATCTTATTATCTAATGTGAAAGGAAAGATTAGAACGCGAGAATCGCCATGCGCCTCTGGAAACCGCCGTTGGACCAGTGGGTGGTTCCCCGCCTTACACCACACCAACACCTACCGATCCCCACAAAACCAACACCTACCGATCCCCACCACACCAACAACTACTGATTCCCACCACACCAACACCTACTGACCCCCACTACATCAACACCTACTGACCCCCACCACACCAATACGTACTGATCCCCACCACAACAACAGCTAATGATCCCCACCACAACACCTACTGATCCACACTACATCAACACCTACTGACCCACACACACCAAAACTTACTAATCCCCACCACACCACACCAACATCTACTGATCCACAAACACCAACACTTACTAATCTCCACCACAACAACAGCTACCGATTCCCACCACACCAACACATACTGACCCCCAACACCTACTGACCCCACTACATCAACACCTACTGACCCCAACCACACCAATACTTACTGATCCCCACCACACCAACACCTACTGCCCCCACCACACTAATACATATTAATCCCCAACACACCACACCAACATCTACTGATCCCCAGACACCAACACTTAATGATCCTCACCACAACAACAGCTAATGATCCCCACCACCAACACCTACCAATCCCCACCACACCAACACCTACTGACTCTTACTAGATCAACACCTACTGACCCACACTACAACACCTACTGACCCCACTACATCAACACCTACTGACCCCCACCACACCAATATTTACTGATCCCCACCACACCACACCAACACCTACTGATCTCCACCACACCAACACTTACTGATCCCCACCACCAACACCTACTGACCCCCACCACACCAACACCTGATCTCCACCACACCAACACTTACTGATCTCCACCACACCAACACTTACTGATCCCCACCACACCAACACCTACTGATCTCCACCACACCAACACCTACTAACCCCACCACACCAACACCTACTGACCCCCACCACACCAACACCTACTGACCCCCACCACACCAACACCTACTGATCTCCACCACACCAACACTTACTGACCCCCACCACACCAACACCTACTGATCTCACCACACCAACACTTACTGATTCCCACCACACCAACACCTACTGATCTCCACCACACCAACACTTACTGACCCCCACCACACCAACACCTACTGATCTTCACCACACCAACACTTACTGACCCCCACCACAGCAACTCCTACTGATCCACACCAACACCTACCGATCCCCACAAAACCAACACCTACCGATCCCCACCACACCAACAAGTACTGATTCCCACCACACCAACACCTACTGACCCCACTACATCAACACCTACTGACCCCCACCACACCAATACGTGCTGATCCCCACCACACCAACAGCTTCTCATCCCCACCACAACACCTACTGACCCCCACCACATCAACACCTACTGACCCACACACCAAAACTTACTAATCCCCACCACACCACACCAACATCTACTGATCCACAAACACCAACACTTACTAATCTCCACCACAACAACAGCTACTGATTCCCACCACACCAACATACTGACCCCCAACACCTACTGACCCCACTACATCAACACCTACTGACCCCAACCACACCAATACTTACTGATCCCCACCACACACCAACACCTACTGCCCCCACCACACTAATACATATTAATCCCCAACACACCACACCAACATCTACTGATCCCCAGACACCAACACTTAATGATCCCCACCACAACAACAGCTAATGATCCCCACCACACCAACACCTACCAATCCCCACCACACCAACACCTACTGACTCTTACTAGATCAACACCTACTGACCCACACTACAACACCTACTGACCCCACTACATCAACACCTACTGACCCCCACCACACCAATACGTATTAATCCCCAACACACCACCAACATCTACTGATCCCCAGACACCAACACTTACTGATCCCCACCACAACAACAGCTAATGATCCCCACCACCAACACCTACCAATCCCCAGCACACCAACACCTACTGACTCTTACTAGATCAACACCTACTGACCCACACTACATCAACACCTACTGATCCCCACCACACCAATACTTACTGATCCCCATCACACCACACCAACATCTACTGATCCCCATACACCAACACGTGCTGATCTCCACCACAACAACCAACACACCAATACTTACTGATCCCCACCACACCACATCACACCAACACTTACTGATCTCCACCACACCAACACTTACTGATCTCCACCACACCAACACCTACCAATCCCCACCACACCACACCAACACCTACTGATCTCCACCACACCAACACTTACTGATCTCCACCACACCAACACCTACTGACCCCACCACACCAACACCTACTGATCCCCAACACACCAACACTTACTGATCCCCAACACACCAACACCTACTGATCCCCAACACACCAACACAATGCAGTACTGTTTGTCCTAAACACACAAAGCACCATCCAGGAGACATACACAAACCCTTACACAAACACAGCACTGAAAACACATGGTACTATTCAACGCTCACAATCGCGTGCACACACACACGCACACACGCACACACACACACACACACACACACACACACACACACACACACACACACACGCACACATGCACACACACGCACACACACACACTCAATGATCTGTCTCTGTGTTTCATTACAATTATTTATTTCTTTATTACTTTTTAGTTTGGAAATTTTCATTGTACCTTCCTTTAGAATTTCTGTACACAATTATATTCTTCTTCATTTAATGTACATCACACACTTTCCTATTTTTTATTTCTCTCTTACACTCTTCCCTTCCCTTTGTACCTGCTAAACAAAACTTGGCAAAAACACTCCTTTATCCTGCCAGTAAAGCACCTGAAATTCTATTACACTCAGAGATATAAATATCATTTACTTATTATATCTCAGTGTAATTGAACAGACAGACAGACAGACAGACAGACAGACAGACAGACAGACAGACAGACAGACAGACAGATAGATAGATAGATAGATAGATAGATAGATAGATAGATAGATAGATAGATAGATAGATAGATAGATGAGTGTAGTACTTAATTGAGGAGGATTCTCAGGACAGATCTCCAGACTTTGATTTGTGACGATCTCAGTGATCACTTCTGTAGCGAATGGAACATCTGATAGGTTGCTGCTGAGCGAGTGCTTCTCCAGGGCAGGGGTGATCATGTGCTGCTGCTGCTGCTGCTTCCTCTCCGACTTCATGAAATTCATAGACAAATCGAAGCTCCCGTAGCAGATAAGGATCAGAAAGACGAGTCCCACTGCCATCACCACAATAAACATGCGCCATAACACCTTGAAATTACAGAATCGCTCCTCCATCAGCACTATTTCCCGAGCAGAGAAAAAAAAGGATCTAAAAAGTAAAACAATAAAACAATGTTTTATCGTCAATGCTCAATGACATACACTGAATAATTTCAATTGGCCTCTTGTAACACTCCACCCCTGATCACACCCACCTGCCTCTCACTCCCTCAATCTGTTTTATTTACAGCATTGAAAAGAAAGTGAGAGGGTGTGTGAGTTTGCATTTTTGTGTGTCTGTTCAAAGTTCAACATGTTTGTTTATCTTTAATTATTAGTTTTATTTAGGTTTAGGATTAATGAGTGCATCCCAGAAAAACCTGTGAGGTGAGCAGCTCATCACTAATCCACCTAGTCCAGGTGTTCAGAAGGTGGGAGGAAACTGGGAGGTCCCGAGTAAAACCACAGAGGACAGACAGGAACTATGAGAAGAATGCATTATTTATTGTTCCACTATGACACCAAAATGTGGATAACGTTTTTACTGATTGTGGACGAAGTTTAAAGTTTGCGATTATAAATCGCGACACCGTGTGGCAGATTTGTGGAACTGCAGGCACTACTGACACAGCAACTCAGCAGTTACGACAGTTTATAAAATCAGCACTTTAAAAATAGCAATCTTACCTAGGGTGCCAAAAAGTCTAGAATCAGCCGTGTATACAATATAAAGGATTTAATAAATTCAGAATGCATGATCAGTGTTTGTGGAGATTTTGGTAGCTCAGGGAAGAGGAAATGGGAGGCAGATAACAGGTTTTCAACTAAAAGACTGGCTTTATTTAGCTATGTTCATGGTTTTCTTCAAAAAACTTTTTGCTTAAACAGTGCAGCTCGTGATGCAGCGTTGTAAGCTGTCATTGTGTCTCTCTTATAATCTGCTGCTTCACGTCAGCGCCATTTCAACATGGATCATTATTTCCGAGCTGATTGACTGTACAGTGACAGTGTCAGGAGCTGACTTTCCAACTACCAAAGAAAAAGTGTGTAAATAAAACAGAATCACAGCGAGCTGTTAATTAATAATGAATAATAATTAGAAGAAGGCTGGTCCAGATTCATCTTTTATTTTTTCCATTTTTATTGGTGACTGTAGTTAAAGTGTAATTAATATGCACATGTGAGTAAATATACACTGATCAGCCATAACATTATGACCACCTGCCTAATATTGTGTTGGTCCACTTTTGCTGCTAAAACAGTTGTGACCCGTCGTTCATCAGGCTGGGGGGCTACAAGAAATGCATCTAAGTACAAGTGTGTGAAAAAGAAATGAGTAAGTAGGTACAGTCTGTAGTGTACATGTAGTTTCACTGTTTATGTACAAGCAAATGTGTTACCAGTGAGTATTTTTAAGGTTTTATGCATTTTTTACTTTTTGCATTTAAGTGTTGTAAAAGGGAACAACTGATTTTGGATTTGTTCACTTGGCCTGTTGTATAACCATCGATTAGCATTCAAACATTGTCCTTCTATATAAATAAAGGAAAGGTTTATGTGCATGTGAAGGCAGATGAGCAAATACGTTTGGCAATATAGTGTGTGTCTGAACCTTTGTTCATGGCGAAATAGGGCAGGTGCAGAGACTAAGCCTGGGTGGGATTCGGATTTTTAAATTTTACCTTCATTCCACAACATCATTCCACAACATCATTCCACAACATCATTCCACAACATCATTCCACGACATTTCACAACATCTGAGCTCCTTATTTCAGAGTCTTTACAAACAATAGAAAGGTTTCGGTATTACACTAGATTCTGTGACCATCCCATTTTGTGGCCCTAGTGGGCGCTGTTGCTAAAAATGCAGCTTAAAATTGAACGTCCAGAGAAGTTCACTACGCAAACAGTTTAAATTCAAACATCTGCGACCACTGTTCATTACCCACTGCGAGAAGACACCTGGCGCCGTGCAAGTTCCCTTCAACACGTTTGGAGAACAGTCTGCTTTTACACAGAATGACTTTAATGTTCTCCACTCAGACATTAGAATAATTACTCGACTGTGATGTGGTTGATGTTTCTTGACACACCAGTCTGATAATTTCATGTGTCCTCACATGTCTCAAGAATGTACCCAATTATTTTAACCACAAAGGGAAAAAATTAAAATACTACTGTATAATGTAATATACATTTAATAATATAAATAAATCAATGAAAGTTTTATAATAAAAATGTTTATCACAAAAAGACACATTTTTACAACTTATTTGTTTTAACAGTAACTTTAATCTTACAAATAATACTGAAATAATAATAATCAGGTGACGGGAGGAGAAGATTAAAATTGCACGCTGCACAGCTGGAGAACTTGATAGGACCAGGGTCCTGAACACACTGCATATGGAACCAACAGTCACACTGAATCTGTAACAACAAAGAAAGTACTTATTCAGCAACTTCTGAAGGTGAATATCTGAAACATCTGAGTTTTTTTCGCACTGTCTATCTTTGCTTATTGCTCTTCTCCCCACAATGGTGAAACTGCTAAAAAGTGCCAGGGTCATGGGTCTATCCCAGGAACGCTGGGTGTGAGGTGAGAAGTCCATCAGTAATCCAACTAGTCCAGGTGTTCAGGAGGTGGGAGGAAACTGGAGAACCCTGAGGAAACCCAACTAGGGAATATAAGAAACTCTAAACAGACAGGAACTTGGAACTGTGAGGCAAAAGCAATATGTACTGCTCCACCATGACACCAGAATGTGGATGAAGTTCTTACTGAATGTGGATGAATAATAGGGCAGAAGATTAAAGCTTATGATGATAAATGGCAACATCGTGTGGCCGATATGTGAAACTGCAACCATTAATGACACTGAGCAACACAGTAAACAAAGTAATAATAAAGAAGGAATAAATGATAAGTGTTTGTAGAGAGTTTGGTGGTTTAAAGAAGAGGTGATGGAAGGCAGATGACGGGTTACCACAAAAAGACTTGGCTTTATTTTTCCACATTAATCTCTCTCTCTCTCTCTCTCTCTCTCTCTCTCTCTCTCTCTCTCTCTCTCAGTTGGCATTTCCATCCCACAAACAGGGCCAGCACTAGCTATTGGCAGAGCAGGTGATTAGGTCCTCAGGGCTTGAGGTGGGGTCTCCAAAACCGTAACCACACTATACACTACTTGACCAATGAAGACAGGCAGTGTAAGACTAAGCCCTTCATCCATTGGATATAAAATAAATGTTACTCATCTAAAGTGGAACCAGTTAATATCAGTGTTTAAATTTGGGTCCCCACAATCTGAAGGCATCAACAGTCTGTGTAAAGTGATGAACAAAATCCAACTTTTCTGCAGACTAACCTGAAGGCAGTAAAACGAATGCATTCCTCAGGGCTGCTAAGCGAAATGCTAAACAGGGACACACAGAAAGCGCAGCTCGCGATGCAGTAATTAATTATAAAATATTATTAAATTAAACAGAGCCTAATTCTGGCGGTTCGTGTCAGTGCTGATTAAAGATGGATTATTATTTGTTTGAGTTTAAAACATTGCGAGCGCCGGAACACGATGAGTGACACTTTCACTCGAGCTGATCGACTGAACGGTGACAATGTGCACAGCAGCTGACTTTCAGAATGTTAAAGAAAAAGTATGTTATGAAATAAGAACAGCAGTCGCAGTGAGGTGGCCATGGTGAAGGAATGAGAAGAAGAAGAAGGTCCACTGACCTTTCATATCTTCTTTTTTACCTTTTATTTTTTAACCTTCATCAAAGTTTATATAAAATTAATATAAAATTAAAAGTAAATATATAAAAGAACTGATAACAGGATTTGTATAAATAAAATAATATAAAATGGATATAAATGATATTTGTTTTTATTGCTGTTTATTTATTCTGAAAGATGGAAAGAAGGAGGCAAAGGCCAAATGTCTGGAAGCGAACCTGAGAACACACAGGCGTGATCCTTAGCAACCAAATCCTCCAGCTTCTGAAGGTGAAGGTTCTGCCATCGCCTGACTCAGACCAGGTCTGTGGGCCAACTCAAACTTGACCGGCTGAAGTAGAAGTGTTAAAGTGCCAGATACCAGGTTGGTGTTGTGTGCGTCATGTGGTGAAGAGAGTGAAGGCCCATCCCAGAAAATAGTATTGAATGCCAAGGACTCAATCATGCTGTACCTGCTCTCCTGCACAGAAAACTCACAGCTGTGGACTGCATGGGGCTGATTTTCAGCTTCAACATCTGGGACAGCACGGACCACGAGCCCACTCAGGAGAATGGTAAAGTAGCTCACCACAGAGTGCAGCTTTATCCTGAGTGTAAACCTGCGCTTACGGCTTCATCTACTGGATCTGCCTCACCCTGGTTTAGTGAGATCAGTCAGGGGGCTTCTGATATCTGAATAAACACGCATGATTTTTGTTATTATTATTATTGAATTGATGGATTTGATGTTTCTAAAGTACATTTGACTGTAATAGGCTCGTTATCCCAGAGGAACTCTATCAAGGAGCTCTTGTGTTTGATCAGCTTACAGATGTTCAGCTGATGTGTTTCAGGGGCGTGGCCTAACGCAAACGTCTGCATGAGTAAACCTACAGAATCTTTAAAAGCTGCGAGCAGAGGAGCTGAAAAGAGGGAGAGAGTGGAGTTCATTGTATTGGATTTGATTAGATTCACCTCACCGTGACTAAGATGGACAATCAGACCTTCGACAGCACCAACCAGGAGTACGGCAACGGCAACGTAAGTTTTTACATCATGTGTGTAGAATTGTGTGTTTTTATTTCTGTATACAGAGACATGGTATTGTTCTGAAAGCATGAGGAGCATCATACACACCTGCAGCAGGTAGAGCTGTTTCAGCACACACACACACACACACACACACACACACACACACACACACACACACACACACACACACACACACACACACACACTCCCTGTTTCTGTAAATTACTGAACTATTTATTTTCCTGAATGTCTGATCCAGTCTGAAGCTGTTACAGACACAAGGTTGTCTGGTTTTATTTCTTCTTCTTGTCATTACACATGTACAAGTACAAGGCAACGAAATGCAGTTTGGGTCTAACCAGAGTGCAATAACAGCAAGTGCAGGATATACAGTGTTTACATAAATTTACATAGTTAAATAAAATAAAATATAGACTATAAACAGAAATTTAAAGATGAATATGTACTATAAATGTAGTATACAGATGAATATATATGTACTGAAAACACAATATACAGATGAATATATATATATATACTATAAATATAATTACAGATGAATATATATATATATATATATATATGTACTATAAATATAATTACAGATGAATATATATGTACTGAAAACACAATATACAGATGAATATATATATATATATATATGTACTATAAATATAATTACAGATGAATATATATATATATATGTAC
>NC_060911.1:920000-942500 GCF_014805685.1 Silurus meridionalis | reverse complement strand
ACTACACACACTACAGCATCGAATAACTACTACACATCAACACACTGTACTACACACACTACAGCATCGAATAACTACTAAAACACATCAACACACTACACACACTACAGCATCGAATAACAATACTACACACATCAACACTGTACTACACACTACAGCATCACATAACAATACTACACATCAACACACTGTACTACACACTACAGCATCGAATAACTACTACACACATCAACACACTGTACTACACACTACAGCATCGAATAACTACTACACACATCAACACACTACACACACTACAGCATCGAATAACTATTACACACATCAACACACTGTACTACACACTACAGCATCGAATAACTACTACACACATCAACACTGTACTACACACACAGCATCAAATAACAATACTACACACATCAACACACTGTACTACACACTACAGCATCACATAACAATACTACACATCAACACACTGTACTACACACACTACAGCATCGAATAACTACTACACATCAACACACTGTACTACACACACTACAGCATCGAATAACTACTAAAACACATCAAGACACTACTACACACACTACAGCATCGAATAACTACTACACACATCAACACTGTACTACACACACTACAGCATCGAATAACTACTACACACATCAACACACTGTACTACACACTACAGCATCAAATAACAATACTACACATCAACACACTGTACTACACACTACAGCATCGAATAACTACTACACACATCAACACACTGTACTACACACTACAGCATCAAATAATACTACACACATCAACACACTGTACTACACACACTACAGCATCGAAAACTACTAAAACACATCAACACACTACACACACTACAGCATCGAATAACTACTACACACATCAACACACTGTACTACACACACTACAGCATCGAATAACTACTACACACATCAACACACTGTACTACACACTACAGCATTGAATAACTACTAAAACACATCAACACACTACTACACACACTACAGCATTGAATAACTATTACACATCAACACACTGTACTACACACTACAGCATCGAATAACTACTACACACATCAACACACTGTACTACACTACAGCATCGAATAACTACTACACACATCAACACACTGTACTACACACTACAGCATCGAATAACTACTAAAACACATCAACACACTACTACACACACTACAGCATCAAATAACAATACTACACACATCAACACACTACTACACACACTACAGCATCAAATAACAATACTACACACATCAACACACTGTACTACACACACTACAGCATCAAATAACAATTCTACACACATCAACACACTACTACACACACTACAGCATCAAATAACAATACTACACATCAACACTCTGTACTACACACACTACAGCATCGAATAACTACACACATCAACACACTGTACTACACACACTACAGCATCAAATAACAATTCTACACACATCAACACACTACTACACACACTACAGCATCAAATAACAATTCTACACACATCAACACTACTACACACACTACAGCATCAAATAACAATACTACACATCAACACACTACACACACTACAGCATCAAATAACAATTCTACACACATCAACACACTACACACACTACAGCATCAAATAACTACTACACACATCAACACACTACTACACACTACAGCATCGAATAACTACTACACACATCAACACACTGTACTACACACACTACAGCATCAAATAACAATACTACACACATCAACACACTACTACACACACTACAGCATCAAATAACAATACTACACACATCAACACACTGTACTACACACACTACAGCATCGAATAACTACTACACACATCAACACACTGTACTACACACACTACAGCATCGAATAACTATTACACACATCAACACAATTAACATTTTGTAAAACTTTTTAAAGCTTTATAATTTTATATTGATATAATTTAATTGATATAATTCAATATAATTTCAATGTATTGACCATCTGCAAATCTGAGTAATCTAATGTGTGTGTGTGTGTGTGTGTGTGTGTTTGTGTGTGTATTTCTTAGTGTTTGTGTACTTGGTAGCAGCTTTTGAGGTGGGCTTCATCTGCATGCCAATTTTTGCCTGTCTTTCAACATCACACCATTTGCTTGGAGGGTTTCTGGGCCTGCTCTATACACTCGCCTGGTATACACACACACACACACACACACACACACACACACACACACACACACTGTATGCTATATGCTTTTTATTTATTAACTTCCTACTGCCATTTATATAACTGTGTGTGTGTGTGTGTGTGTGTGTGTGTGTGTGTGCATCAAATAACAATTCTACACATCAACACATTGTACTACACACTACAGCATTGAATAACTATTACACATCAACACTCTGTACTACACACTACAGCATCGAATAACTACTAAAACACATCAACACATTGTACTACACACACACACACTGTACTACACTACAGCATCGAATAACTACTAAAACACATCAACACTACTACACACATCAACACAATTAACATTTTGTAAAACTTTTTAAAGCTTTATAATTTTATATTGATATAATTTAATTGATATAATTCAATATAATTTCAATGTATTGACCATCTGCAAATCTGAGTAATCTAATGTGTGTGTGTGTGTGACCTGACCTGACCTGACCAGACCAGACCTGACCAGACCAGACCAGACCAGACCTGACCAGACCAGACCAGACCTGACCAGACCAGACCAGACCAGACCTGACCAGACCAGACCAGACCAGACCAGACCAGACCTGACCAGACCAGACCAGACCAGACCTGACCAGACCAGACCAGACCAGACCTGACCAGACCAGACCTGACCAGACCAGACCTGACCAGACCAGACCTGACCAGACCAGACCAGACCAGACCTGACCAGACCAGACCTGACCAGACCAGACCTGACCAGACCAGACCAGACCAGACCAGACCAGACCAGACCAGACCAGACCTGACCAGACCAGACCAGACCAGACCTGACCAGACCAGACCAGACCAGACCAGACCTGACCAGACCAGACCAGACCTGACCAGACCAGACCAGACCTGACCAGACCAGACCTGACCAGACCAGACCTGACCAGACCAGACCAGACCTGACCAGACCAGACCAGACCAGACCAGACCAGACCAGACCTGACCAGACCAGACCAGACCAGACCTGACCAGACCAGACCTGACCAGACCAGACCTGACCAGACCAGACCAGACCAGACCAGACCTGACCAGACCAGACCAGACCAGACCAGACCAGACCTGACCAGACCAGACCTGACCAGACCAGACCTGACCAGACCAGACCAGACCAGACCTGACCAGACCAGACCAGACCAGACCAGACCAGACCTGACCAGACCAGACCAGACCAGACCAGACCAGACCTGACCAGACCAGACCTGACCAGACCAGACCAGACCAGACCAGACCAGACCAGACCTGACCAGACCAGACCAGACCAGACCAGACCTGACCAGACCAGACCAGACCAGACCAGACCAGACCAGACCAGACCTGACCAGACCAGACCAGACCAGACCTGACCAGACCAGACCAGACCAGACCAGACCAGACCTGACCAGACCAGACCTGACCAGACCAGACCTGACCAGACCAGACCAGACCAGACCAGACCAGACCTGACCAGACCAGACCAGACCTGACCAGACCAGACCTGACCAGACCAGACCAGACCAGACCAGACCTGACCAGACCAGACCAGACCAGACCTGACCAGACCAGACCAGACCAGACCAGACCAGACCTGACCAGACCAGACCTGACCAGACCAGACCTGACCAGACCAGACCAGACCAGACCTGACCAGACCAGACCTGACCAGACCAGACCAGACCAGACCTGACCAGACCAGACCAGACCAGACCTGACCAGACCAGACCTGACCAGACCAGACCAGACCAGACCTGACCAGACCAGACCAGACCAGACCAGACCAGACCTGACCAGACCAGACCAGACCTGACCAGACCAGACCTGACCAGACCAGACCAGACCAGACCAGACCAGACCTGACCAGACCAGACCTGACCAGACCAGACCAGACCAGACCAGACCAGACCTGACCAGACCAGACCTGACCAGACCAGACCTGACCAGACCAGACCAGACCAGACCAGACCAGACCAGACCAGACCAGACCTGACCAGACCAGACCTGACCAGACCAGACCTGACCAGACCAGACCAGACCTGACCAGACCAGACCTGACCTGACCTGACCTGACCTGACCTGACCTGACCTGACCTGACCTGACCTGACCTGACCTGACCTGACCTGACCTGACCTGACCTGACCTGACCTGACCTGACCTGACCTGACCTGACCTGACCTGACCTGACCTGACCTGACCTGACCTGACCTGACCTGACCTGACCTGACCTGACCTGACCTGACCTGACCTGACCTGACCTGACCTGACCTGACCTGACCTGACCTGACCTGACCTGACCTGACCTGACCTGACCTGACCTGACCTGACCTGACCTGACCTGACCTGACCTGACCTGACCTGACCTGACCTGACCTGACCTGACCTGACCTGACCTGACCTGACCTGACCTGACCTGACCTGACCTGACCTGACCTGACCTGACCTGACCAGACCAGACCAGACCAGACCAGACCAGACCAGACCAGACCAGACCAGACCAGACCTGACCTGACCTGACCTGACCTGACCTGACCTGACCTGACCTGACCTGACCTGACCTGACCTGACCTGACCTGACCTGACCTGACCTGACCTGACCTGACCTGACCTGACCTGACCTGACCTGACCTGACCTGACCTGACCTGACCTGACCTGACCTGACCTGACCTGACCTGACCTGACCTGACCTGACCTGACCTGACCTGACCTGACCTGACCTGACCTGACCTGACCTGACCAGACCAGACCTGACCAGACCAGACCAGACCTGACCTGACCTGACCTGACCTGACCTGACCTGACCTGACCTGACCTGACCTGACCTGACCTGACCTGACCTGACCTGACCTGACCTGACCTGACCTGACCTGACCTGACCTGACCTGACCTGACCTGACCTGACCTGACCTGACCTGACCTGACCTGACCTGACCTGACCTGACCTGACCTGACCTGACCTGACCTGACCTGACCTGACCTGACCTGACCTGACCTGACCTGACCTGACCTGACCTGACCTGACCTGACCTGACCTGACCTGACCTGACCTGACCTGACCTGACCTGACCTGACCTGACCTGACCTGACCTGACCTGACCTGACCTGACCTGACCTGACCTGACCTGACCTGACCTGACCTGACCTGACCTGACCTGACCTGACCAGACCAGACCTGACCAGACCAGACCTGACCAGACCAGACCTGACCAGACCAGACCAGACCTGACCAGACCAGACCAGACCAGACCAGACCAGACCAGACCAGACCAGACCAGACCAGACCAGACCTGACCTGACCTGACCTGACCTGACCTGACCTGACCTGACCTGACCAGACCAGACCTGACCAGACCAGACCTGACCAGACCAGACCTGACCTGACCTGACCTGACCTGACCTGACCTGACCAGACCAGACCTGACCAGACCAGACCTGACCTGACCTGACCTGACCTGACCTGACCTGACCTGACCTGACCTGACCTGACCTGACCTGACCAGACCAGACCAGACCTGACCAGACCAGACCAGACCAGACCTGACCAGACCAGACCTGACCAGACCAGACCAGACCAGACCAGACCTGACCAGACCAGACCTGACCAGACCAGACCAGACCAGACCAGACCTGACCTGACCTGACCTGACCTGACCTGACCAGACCAGACCAGACCAGACCTGACCAGACCAGACCAGACCAGACCTGACCAGACCAGACCTGACCAGACCAGACCTGACCAGACCAGACCTGACCTGACCTGACCTGACCTGACCTGACCTGACCTGACCTGACCTGACCTGACCAGACCAGACCTGACCAGACCAGACCTGACCAGACCAGACCAGACCAGACCAGACCAGACCAGACCTGACCAGACCAGACCAGACCTGACCAGACCAGACCTGACCAGACCAGACCTGACCAGACCAGACCTGACCTGACCTGACCTGACCTGACCTGACCTGACCTGACCTGACCAGACCAGACCTGACCAGACCAGACCTGACCTGACCTGACCTGACCTGACCTGACCTGACCTGACCTGACCTGACCTGACCTGACCTGACCTGACCTGACCTGACCTGACCTGACCAGACCAGACCTGACCAGACCAGACCTGACCAGACCAGACCTGACCAGACCAGACCTGACCAGACCAGACCAGACCTGACCTGACCTGACCTGACCTGACCTGACCTGACCTGACCTGACCTGACCTGACCTGACCTGACCTGACCTGACCAGACCAGACCAGACCTGACCAGACCAGACCTGACCAGACCAGACCTGACCAGACCAGACCAGACCAGACCTGACCTGACCTGACCTGACCTGACCTGACCTGACCTGACCTGACCTGACCTGACCTGACCTGACCAGACCAGACCAGACCAGACTGTGTGTGTGTGTGTGTGTGTGTGTTCTAGTTATTTGACATTCCACATTTACTGTCTTTGGGGTTCCTACTGTTCCGGTTTACCTTTATGATAGTGAAGGATCTCCAGATTCGCCTGAAGAAATGCAGCAAATAGGTCTCACACACACACACACACACACACACACACACACACACACACACACACACACACACACAGACTTATCCTTATATACACTAAACTGTAACCCTAAACATAGCCTCAGTCTCAGTATAAAAATATTCCTGGTGTCGTCTGTCTCTGCTGAAACATCTTCAGGATCGCTGTGAGTGAAAGCTAATGTCTTTAGAAGAATGTATTTATTAATACAAATATATAAAGAAAATATCAGTAAAATTAACACAAATCTTTAAGGAAACCCAAACTTTATTGTACAAACATAGAAAAAGCCACCATTTATCTCCTCTACTGATGCAACCAGTCCAATAAAACCTGAACCAGGAGAAAGCTGTTCAATATATTTACGGATCTCCAGCATTAACTCCTCTGTCTAGTACGATGTTTTTATTGTTGGCATCAAACCTGCATAAATGTCAAGAGCAACAGGCAAGAAGAGGCATCTCTGATCAGCACAGTGTTCAGTCATCTCTTTAACCAGCTCTTTTTCACTACTGTGATGAGGCTGAAACTCTGACTGGAAGTTTTGGAGAAGGTGATTTTTGGGAATCTCTTAATCTAACACTAATTTAAGATTCGATTCTGACCTATAGTCTGACAAAATCATTACTTTTGGTAGCAGTTTTTAAAGAAAATGTGGATTATTTTGTAAAAACAGGTCTTGCTATCATTTTTAATAAACCTTATACCAACTCTGTCTTCCTCTTAAAGACAGAACACTTACAGATATAAATAGAAAACTGTAGTTTAAACCAGACCAAACCTGACCTGACATGACATGATCAGACCTGACCGGACCGGACCGGACCGGACCTTACCTGACCTGACCAGACCAGACCAGACCAGACTGGACCAGACCAGACCAGACCAGATCAAACCTGACCAGACCGGAAAAGACCAGACCAGACCAGACCAGACCAGACCAGACCTGACCAGACCAGACCTGACCAAACCTGACCAGACCTGAACTGACCAGACCTGAACTGACCTGACCTGACCTGACCTGACCTGACCTGACCTGACCAGACCGGACTAGACCAGACCTGACCTGACCAGACCTGACCAGACCGGACCAGACCAAACCTGACCAGACCAGACCAGACCAGACCAGACCTGACCAGACCAGCTTAGACCAGACCAGACCAGCTTAGACCAGACCAGACCAGACCAGCTTAGACCAGACCAGACCTGACCAGACCAGACCAGACCTGACCAGACCAGACCTGACCTGACCAGACCTGACCTGACCTGACCTGACCTCATCTGGCCACCAGCTATAACATGTAAAAAAGGAAGGATATTTTCTCATATAATTATTGACACATTTAATTACAAAAAAAATAATACTTTTTTTCATTACTTTTGGTAGCAGTTTTTAAAGAAAATGTGGATTATTTTGTAAAAACAGGTCTTGCTATCATCTTTAATAAACCTTATACCAACTCTGTCTTCCTCTTAAAGACAGAACACTTACAGATATAAATAGAAAACTGTAGTTTAAACCAGACCAAACCTGACCTGACATGACATGATCAGACCTGACCGGACCGGACTGGACCTTACCTGACCTGACCTGACCAGACCAGACTAGGCCGGACCAGACCAGACCAGACCAGACCTGACCAGACCAAACCTGACCAGACCGGAAAAGACCAGACCAGACCAGACCAAACCAGACCAGACCAGACCAGACCTGACCAGACCAGACCTGACCTGACCTGACCAGACCTGACCTGACCAGACCTGAACTGACCAGACCAGACCAGACCAGACCAGACCTGACCAGACCGGACCAGACCAGACCGACCTGACCAGACCAAACCTGACCAGACCAGACCAGACCTGACCAGACCAGACCTGACCTGACCAGACCAGACTGGACCAGACCAGACCAAACCTGACCAGACCTGAACTGACCAGACCAGAACAGATCAGCTTAGACCAGACCAGACCTGACCAGACCAGACCAAACCAGACCAGACCTGACCAGACCAGACCTGACCAGACCTGACCAGACCAGACCTGACCAGACCTGACCTGACCAGACCTGACCAGACCAGACCAGACCAGACCTGACCTGACCAGACCTGACCAGACCAAACCTGACCAGACCAGACCAGACCAGACCAGACCTGACCAGACCAGCTTAGACCAGACCAGACCAGCTTAGACCAGACCAGACCAGACCAGCTTAGACCAGACCAGACCTGACCAGACCAGACCAGACCTGACCAGACCAGACCTGACCTGACCAGACCTGACCTGACCTGACCTGACCTCATCTGGCCACCAGCTATAACATGTAAAAAAGGAAGGATATTTTCTCATATAATTATTGACACATTTAATTACAAAAAAAATAATACTTTTTTTCATTACTTTTGGTAGCAGTTTTTAAAGAAAATGTGGATTATTTTGTAAAAACAGGTCTTGCTATCATCTTTAATAAACCTTATACCAACTCTGTCTTCCTCTTAAAGACAGAACACTTACAGATATAAATAGAAAACTGTAGTTTAAACCAGACCAAACCTGACCTGACATGACATGATCAGACCTGACCGGACCGGACTGGACCTTACCTGACCTGACCTGACCAGACCAGACTAGGCCGGACCAGACCAGACCAGACCAGACCTGACCAGACCAAACCTGACCAGACCGGAAAAGACCAGACCAGACCAGACCAAACCAGACCAGACCAGACCAGACCTGACCAGACCAGACCTGACCTGACCTGACCAGACCTGACCTGACCAGACCTGAACTGACCAGACCAGACCAGACCAGACCAGACCTGACCAGACCTGACCAGACCAGACCTGACCAGACCAAACCTGACCAGACCAGACCAGACCTGACCAGACCAGACCTGACCTGACCTGACCTGACCAGACCAGACCAAACCTGACCAGACCTGAACTGACCAGACCAGAACAGATCAGCTTAGACCAGACCAGACCAGACCTGACCAGACCTGACCAGACCAGACCAGACCTGACCAGACCAGACCAGATCGGACTTGACCGGACCAGACCTGACCTGACCAGACCACACCAGACCAGACCAGACCTGACCTGACCTGACCAGACCAGACCAGACCAGACCAAACCAGACCAGACCAGACCTGACCAGACCTGACCAGACCAGACCAGACCTGACCAGACCAGACCTGACCAGACCTGACCTGACCTGACCAGACCACCAGACCAGACCAGACCTGACCAGACCTGACCTGACCTGACCTGACCTGACCTCATCTGGCCACCAGCTATAACATGTAAAAAAGGAAGGATATTTTCTCATATAATTATTGACACATTTAATTAGAAAAAGGATAATAATGTAATAGAAGTGTGTGTCATAAACTGTGTGTGTGTGTGTGTGTGTGTGTGTGTGTGTGTGTGTGTGTGTGTGTGATTTATCTCCTGCAGAATGAAGTAAAGAAACATCACTACAGATATGTACAGAGATTACATACACATCCTCCTGAAGTGTACGTACCCTCACTGATTTCCTCGAATCCAGTGTTCTGTAGTGTTTAAAGACTATAATCACACTCTTGATGTCACACAGATGAGGATGAGGTTCTGCTTTTGAGTCTGGTTCCTCTCAAGGTTTCTTCCTCATAACATCTAATGGAGTTTTTCATTGCCACAGTCGCCCCAGTCTTCATCATTGTCAGGCGCAAAGAACGTACTGGAAACCAAGTGAATTCAACGACGGCCTTTTAATGAGAAACAAAAGGGCAAGGCAGAAAGCACAAAACGAAATAGCACCCAACTAGGGTAAACTGAACCAGGAGAAAAACTGTGGCAGAGTGAGAACAGACAACACACAGAATCTTGCACGCAAATCGAAACCAAACGGAGTAGCTTGGGTAGTCCGGAATGTTCATAAGCCTAAGCTGTAGAACGGACCATGAGCCTGTGGATAAACGGGGTTCTTATAGTGTGGTGACTGATTTGGACCAGGTGTGGATGATTAGTAAGTTGGTGAGCTGCTTGGAGTGATTGGAGGGTTTGGCGAGGGTGTGGCTGGTGGATCCCTGACAGTACCCCCCCTCCAGGGGCGGCTCCCGACGCCCTGACCCTGCGCCTGGGACGACCCCGACCCCGGGGCGCAGGACAAAGCGGATGAGTGGCGTGGAACTCCTCCAGGAGCGCTGGATCCAGTATGTCCCGCCACGCCACCCACGATCGTTCCTCGGGGCCGTAGCCTTCCCAGTCCATGAGATACTCCAGGCTACCGCCCCGACAACGAGAGTCCAGCACTTCTCGTAATGAGTAGATCGAGGGTTGTTCTAGTACCTCAGGCAGAGGGGGCCTGACCTCGCTGGCACATTGGGCAGACGATGGAGTATACGGCAAACCCAGTCCCCGGGCCTGTACGAGGGGGCCTCCAACCGTCGCGCATCCGCATGTCGCCGGGTCTCCCTTATCGCCCTGCGCAATTGAATGTGTGCGGCCTCCCAGGTCCTGACACTCTCCCGAAACCAGTGATCCACTGCGGGCACATTGGACGACTCATCAGACCATGGAAACAGTCGGCATGATGGAAGAGCGCTTCTGCTGTTTCCAGAGCCGTGGGGAGGCCTCGGAGAAGAAAAAATCTGCAGGCCTTAGAGAACCGATCGACGACCACTAGAATGCAGGTGAAACCCTCCGACCGTGGCAAGTCAGTCACAAAGTCTATGCCGATGTGCGACCACGGCCTTTGTGGAGTAGGTAGGGGGATGAGTTTGCCCACTGGTAAGTGCCAGGAAGTCTTTGAGATAGCGCAGATGTTGCAGCCCCGGACGAACTCGGACACCGTGTTGCTCATCCCTGGCCACCAGTACCGCCCCTGTACCAGACGTAGGGTCTGCCTTCTGCCCAGATGCCCTGAGCCGGGGACTTCATGGACTGCTTTTAGTAAGGCCTGTCGACACTCTCGAGGAACAAAGGTCCGGTTCCTGGGGCAACCAGGGGGCGCTGGTTCTCTTCGTGTGGCCGTGCGAATATCCTCGTCCAGATCCCATATGACTGGGCTCAGAATGAGCGTCGGAGGCAGGATAGGTCCGGGCTCGGCGGGTTCCTCAGGCCCATAAACCCTGGAGAGAGCATCAGCCTTACCATTCTTTGTCCCTGGCTGATAGGTAATGCTGAAGTTGAACCGGGTGAAGAAAAGAGCCCACCGTGCTTGACGGGGGTTTAGGCGCTTGGCCTCATGGAGGTACTGGAGATTTCTGTGATCCGTGATGACTGTGAAAGGATGCGTGGCTCCCTCTAGCCAGTGTCTCCACTCCTCCAGGGCCAGCTTGATGGCTAGGAGCTCTCTGTTCCTGATGTCATAGTTCTGTTCGGCCGAGGACAGCTTCTTTGAGAAATAGGCGCAGGGATAGAGTCGAGGGGGGTCCCCGCCTGCTGGGAGAGGGTGGCCCCTACACCTGTGGACGATGCATCCACCTCGACAAAAAACAGGAGCTGGGGGTCAGGATGACGTAGAAGCGGGGCGGCACAGAACCTTTTGCGCAGCTCCTCGAATGCCCTTTGCGCCTCTGGGGTCCAGGAGAGAGTCTTGGCTTTACCTCGCAGAAGGGACATAAGTGGGGCGGAAATCAGGCTGAAGCCTCCAATGAACTGGCGGTAGAAATTCGCGAATCCAAGGAACCTCTGGAGTTCTCTAATCGAGGCGGAAACTGGCCAGTCCCGTACGGCGGCCACCTTCCTCTCATCCATCCTGATGCCTGCTGCGTCGATGATGTAACCCAGGAACTGTATCTCCGAACAGTGGAACTCACACTTAGGGAGGTTGAGATACAGTCGGTGTTTTCGAAGTAGTGCTAGGATCTGGGTGACGTGCTTATGATGTTCTTGCAGTGTCTTCGAATAGACCAGGATGTCGTCAATGTAGACAATCACGAACCGATGGAGGAAGGGGCGGAAAACCTCGTTCATAAAGTTCTGGAAAACCGCTGGAGCAATGGAAAGGCAATATGGCATGACCCGGTACTCATAGTGACCAGAGGGGGTAATGAATGCTGTCTTCCACTAATCCCCTTTACGGATACGCACCAGGTTGTACGCACTACGGAGGTCCAGCTTGGTGAAGATGCAAGCCTCACGTAGATCTTCCAGGGCTGCTGGGACCAGGGGGAGTGAATAAGGAAGCGGGGAGATCTGTGCATTTAGGCCCCTATAGTCGATGCAGGGGCGCAATCCTCCATCCTTCTTTGCCACAAAAAAGAAACTAGAGGCTGCCGGGGAGGAAGACTGGGTGATAAAGCCCTGTCAGAGGGCCTGTTGGATGTAGCTCTCCATCGCTTGGTGTTCCGGAGCTGACAGGGGATAGACCCGACCCTTTGGCAGTTTGGCCCCAGGCTTCAGATCAATGGCGCAGTCCCATGGCCGCTGTGGGGGCAGCAGAGTGGCTGCCTCCTTACTGAAGACATCAGAGAAAGCATGGTACTCCTGTGGGACGTCCACCTGAGCAGGCTGGGGAGCTCCTTCCACCTGAGTAGCTGCCAGGGTCAAGGTATTCTGGATGGGAGTCGGGAGTGGGAGTAAACACTTCTGCCGGCAGGCGGGGCTCCACTCCAAGATGTCACACGGGTCCCAGGAACATATGGGGGAGTGCTTGGCCAACCAGGGACGACCCAGGATTACGTCCACCGTCGAATCCTCCAGTACGAGAAGGTGTATTTCTTCTTGATGTAGAACCCCGACTTGGAGGACGATGAGTGGTGTGCAGTACTTCACCTTGCCTTTTCCTAGTGGTCATCCCTGAATGGTCTGGACGGCTAGTTCCTGAGATCCCCTCTGCTGGTGCAGCTGGAGGCGTTCTAGACACGCCTGGGAGATGAAGTTCCCCGCGGATCCAGAGTCGACTAGGGCAACAGCCGACAGAGAGAGGGCAGGGGTTACCAAGGTGACCATGAGTGTGGACAAGCGAGTAATGTCAGAAGAAAGTGTGACAGTAGGCCTAACAGAACATTGGGCCACGTGATGTCCTCCCTCACCACAGTAGAGACAAGCTCCGGCCGCCCACCGACGCGCCCTTTCCTGCCGAGACAGCCGCTATGAACCGAGTTGCATGGGTTCAGGTTCAGGAGCTGACGAGACTGTCGTGGCTTGAACTGGTTCGGCCTCTGGGGATTTGCAGGCTGCCAGGTGCTGAGAAACGCGAATGGATCTCTGGATGAAAGCCTCAAGCCCCAGAGAGTCATCATAAGTAGCCATAGCCAGCCTGAGCTCCTGATTCAAGCCTCTTCTATATACAGCCAGCAGCGCTTTCTCGTTCCGACCAGCAGATTCCGCCAGAGTGCGGAAGCGGAGGCTGCAACCCGACACACTGTCTGTCCCTTGGTGGATGTTTAGCAGCTGATCAGCGGTTGACGTATCCCCGGGGGCGGTGCTAAAGACCTCGGTGAAGTGTCTCGTGAAAGCCGCATATGTCATCAGCGCCAGGCTCGCTGCGCTCCAGAGCGCTCTAGCCCATGCTAGCGCTCTTCCGGTGAGCAGCAAGATCAGGAAAGCAACCTTTGCTCGTTCGTTCGGGAAGCTTTGAGGGTGCATCTCGATATATAGGGAAACCTGGAGCAGGAATCCATGACATTCCGCCGCATTTCCGGAAAAAGACGCCGGGAGAGCCATCGGGCTGCCGGTCGGAACGCCTCCCGGAGCGCAGCGGTGAGCTCCCTCACGAACTCAGAAGTGGCAGCAGGCTGGTCCTCCACGAAACCAGATGCGGCAGCGGGCTGGTCCTCCATGCTGAGGTAACGCGGTTTTCTTTCTTTATTCTTCCGCTTTCTGGTGCCCCTCGGTTTGTGAAGGTCCGTTCTTCTGTCAGGCGCAAAGAACGTACTGGAAACCAAGTGAATTCAACGACGGCTTTTTAATGAGAAACAAAAGGGCAAGGCAGAAAGCACGAAACAAAATAGCACCCAACTAGGGTAAACTAAACCAGGAGAAAAACTGTGGCAGAGTGAGAACAGACAACACACAGAATCTTGCACGCTAATCGAAACAAAACGGAGTAGCTTGGGTAGTCCGGAATGTTCATAAGCCTAAGCTGTAGAACGGACCATGAGCCTGTGGATAAACGGGGTTCTTATAGTGTGGTGACTGATTTGGACCAGGTGTGGATGGTTTGGAGGGTTGGGCGAGGGTGTGGCTGGTGGATCCCTGACAATCATCAGGGATGAAAACATAATTTAATTTAATTCTTAGAAATAAAACTTGGACTTGCACATGCACTAGAGTTTTTTTCAAAGATATGAAGGTTTTTTACTTTATTAACAAAGAACTGATGATGAATTGCTCATCTCACACAGCATTCGGCAGATGCCTGTGTTCCATATATATATATATATATATATATATATATATATATATATATATATATATATATATATATATATATATAAACAATCATTGACAAAAATTCTGTCAGAAAATTGTTCCAGTTGCAAATGTTTTGGTGTCTCACGTGCTTATTGTTTTTGTTTGAACTGCAACAACACAAAAAAAACCCAGAAGAAAAGTCAAACTTGATAAGATTTCACACAAAATCCTCCTCTCAAGGTTTCTTCCTCATAACATCTAAGAGAGTTTTTCCTTGCCACAGTCGCCACGGCTGCTCATCACGGATAAACACACACCATTCACCTTCACTGTTGATTTCTGTAAAGCTGCTTTGAGACAATGTCTGCTGTGAAAAGCGCAATACAAATAAACTTGACTTGACTTGACTTGACAGAACTCAAATATGGACTGGAAAAATGATTGGCATCTTGTCAAACTTGTAAGAACTAAAAGTTTTTTTAAGCCTGTGACGCTCCTGTAATGTGTTTAAACACACCTGAGGTAAGAAACAGGTGTGGGCAGTAGAGTGGTCACACCTGCAACCAATTAACATGGAGAAACCTTCACTTAACCTTTGTGTTGTTTCACACTGAGCATGGAGAAAAGAAAGAAGTGTAAAGAGTGTCTGTGGATTTGAGAGAGAAATTGTGGAAAAATTTTGGACAATCTCAAGGCTACACTTCCATTTCCAGACGTTCCTGTGTCCACTGTGTGCAATATCATCAAGAGGTTTACAGCACATGGCACTGTAGCGAACCTCCCTGGACCTGGACAGACGAGCAAAATTAATGAGAAATTACAATGCAGGATTGTTCAAATGATGGATAAAGAACCCAGATTAACTTCCAAACAAATTCAAGCTGATCTGCAGACACGGGGTACAACAGAGTCAACTCACACTATCCGTCTCCGTCTGAATGAAAAGAGACGCTATGGTAGGAGACCCAGGAGGACACCACTGCTGACACATAAAAAAGCAAGACTGGAGTTTACCAAAACTTATGTGACAAAACCACAATCCTTCCAGGAGAACGTACTGTGGAGAGATAAGACAAAAGTAGAGCTTTTTGGTAAAGTACATCATGGCACTGTTTACAGAAAAAGAAATGCGGCCTTCAAAGAAAAGAACAAAGCCCCCACAATCAAACATGGTGAAGGTTCAAAGATGTTTTGGTGTCGCTTTGCTGCTTCTGGCACTGGATGCCTTGACTGTGTGAACGGTATCATGAAATCTGTTGATTACCAAAGAATTTTGGAGCGCAACCTATTGGCTAATGTTCAAAAGCTGCGTCTCCACCAGAGGTCATGGGTGTTCCAGCAGGACAATGACCCGAAACACACTTCCAAAAGCACTCAGAAGTGGTTACAAACAAAGCGCTGCAGAGTTCTAAAAGATCTAAATCCAGATCTGAATCCCATAGAACACCTGTGGAGAGATCTCAAAACAGCAGTTGGCAGAGGGAATCCTTCAAATCTGAATGACCTCCAGCAGTGTGCAAAAGAAGCACGGTCCAAAATTCCAGTAGAGAGAAACTCATTCATGCTCACGGGAAGTGACTGATTTCAGTTATTTTTTTCAAAGGGGGTGCTGCCAAATATTAAGTAAAGGGTGCCATTAATTTTGTCCAGTGAATATTTTGGGTTCTGTGTGGCATTGTGAAATCAGTTTTTGTGTAGGTCCAATGCAAACAAAAAAAGGAACATGTGAGTAACAGAATTTTGAAGGTGCCAATATTTTTGACCATGATAATAATGAGCTGAAAACAAGAACCTGATAAACGGGAAAAAGAAAACACACACACACACTCACACACACACACACACACACACACACAGTGTAACCCTTGTTTTCTATGGCAGGTCTGTGAAGAAGAGCTGGTTCCAGAAGAATGTGTATGAATGGGATCCGTATTTCAAATTCCCGAACAGGATCATCGCCACCGTCGTGCTCTCGTTCCTTGGTATCTACATGGTACGTGTGTGTGTGTGTGTGTGTGTGTGTGTGTGTGTGTGAGAATAATACATTAAACCCGTGTTTTCTTGCTGTAGATTGTGTTGACTGAGCAAATAATTTCTTCATGGTTAATCATGACTTTATATGGACCATGGAGGAGCTCCATCAACATCTTTGTAAACGAGTCATCCTGGATCCTACACCTGGACTATGGAACATGTGAGAGCTCAGTCCTTTTATTCATCTGATTGATAAACATGACGTGGAAGGTGAATCATGTCTTTTTCTTCTTCTCTCAGATACCTGGTACATCACATCTGCATGTGCCATGCTGTCATCTGTGATTCACGTCAGTCACGTGTTGATGTATTATAGGTATGTAGAACACTGGAACACGTTAGAATTTTGTTCTGCTACATATTATTTTGCCTATGAGGAATATGGAGCACTGAACTACACCCTGATAGAGTGCAATGACCTGCAAATCTCATGAACCTTATTTTAAGGAAAAGATCACGTCATTTTGAATTTGATAGCTGCAGCACGTCTCAATAAGAGAACAAGGAAAACAAACGTCTGTTGTTAAAATGAAACAGTTGGAGAAATATTTTACAACTAATGAGGTGAATTGACAGCAGGTTGGTAAGATTGGGTATAGACAGTGTACTTACAGGAGCAGAGTCTCCTCCAGAAATCATTGTTTGTGAACACAGTTTGCCATGTTATCCACAAACGCAGGTTAAATCCATATGATGCAAAGAAGTAGTCATATGTGAACATGACCCAGAAACTCATCCATCCTCTTTTTGCCAAATCATATTTAAAATGTACTGAGGTATCTTTTGGTACGTTTTGGAAACCATGGACACCACGTCCTCTGGACTAAAGAGGAGAGGGACCATCTGGCTGGTTATCAGTGCTCAGTTCAAAAAGCTGCATCTCTGATGGCATTAGTGCCTATGGAATGGGCAGCTTGCACATCTGGAAAGGTTCCATAAATGCTGAACACTATACAAAGGTTTTATAACAACAACTGCTTCCATCCCCAAAATAAGTATTTTTCCGGGAAGTCTTGCGTATTTGAGCGAGCTAATGCTAACTGCATACTGCATCTATTACAACATCATGACATTGTAGTAGAAGAGTCCAGGTGCTGAAGTGACCTGTCTGCAGTCTAGACCTTTCACTATTCAGAGCATTGTGAAATAAAAAACAAACAAAAACAAAAACACAACAAAGGAAACCCAGACCTGTTAAACAGCTAGAATTATGTATCAGACAGAAGATGTGAGCCACACAGAAACGTGGCCCTGTAACAACGTTTTTGAGACGTGTTGCAGCCATCAAATGTTATTTTTTCCGGAAAATTGTCTACATTTTTAGTTGAAACATTGAATATGTTTTTATTTTTGTTTTACTGTAAATAGAATGTGGTTTTATGAGATTTGCAAATCATTGCATTCTGTTTTAGTTTATATTTTACACAGTGTCCCAACGTTTTTGGAAATTGGGATTGTAGTATCTGAAGTTTCACATGTTCAAAAGTGCATCTTCATTTCATTCCATCTGAACAGGAAGCACATTAAATCACTGTGGGCTGGAGACAAAAAATATCTGCCAAAGAAAAGCAATCTGAGACCTGCTGTTAGTGTGGTGAGTGTGTGCAGGAAAACCTCAAGATCCAAGTCCTGACAGCTTATCAACATAACTTCTTCTTCTAGATCACAGGTGCATAAGCTAAGAAAACAAGCTGAAGGGTTCACTCAGAACTGAACTTGACACTCTTAAGTCTCTTAGGTCTTTGCTGGATCTCAGCTACTTCTGGTCTTTGGCTGGAGCAATGAGGAGTTAAGGAGTTCAGCTCTGTAGCATCTAAAGTGGGTGAGCCAGGCATGTCACATGGTCAGGGTGGTGGTGAGTCTGCAGTCTCTTCCAGTGGGCTCAAACAGGTGCACAATTTAACCATCTTTAAAGAAAGTGCAGTTCCATCATGCACCACATGCTCATGTAAACCTAGGGGGTAAGAGCTTGGTAGTGCTGGGATCTGAACTCACAACCTTTGTATCAGATGTTCAGTGCATAGATGTAGATGTTGATGTGGATGGTGATAATGATGTAGATGGTGATGATGATGAAGATGGTGATGATGATGTAGATGGTGATGTGGATGGTGATAATGATGTAGATGGTGATGATGATGTAGATGGTGATGTGGATGGTGATAATGATGTAGATGGTGATGATGATGTAGATGGTAATGTGGATGGTGATAATGATGTAGATGGTGATGTGGATGGTGATATGATGTAGATGGTGATGTGGATGGTGATAATGATGTAGATGGTGATGTAGATGGTGATGTAGATGGTGATGTGCTTGGAGATGGTAATGTAGATGGTGATGTGCTTGGAGATGGTAATGTAGATGGTGATGTAGATGGTGATGGATGGTGATATGATGTAGATGGTGATGTGGATGGTGATGATGTGGAAGGTGATATGTATGGTAATAATGATGTAGATGGTGATGATGTAGATGGTGATGTGGATGGTGATAATGATGTAGATGGTGATGTGGATGGTGATAATGATGTAGATGGTGATGATGATGTAGATGGTAATGTGGATGGTGATAATGATGTAGATGGTGATGTGGATGGTGATATGATGTAGATGGTGATGTGGATGGTGATAATGATGTAGATGGTGATGTGGATGGTGATGATGTGGAAGGTGATATGTATGGTAATAATGATGTAGATGGTGATGATGTAGATGGTGATGTGGATGGTGATAATGATGTAGATGGTGATGTGCTTGGAGATGGTAATGTAGATGGTGATGATGAAGAAGGTGATATGTATGGTAATAATGATGTAGATGGTGATGTAGATGGTGATGATGTAGATGGTGATGTGAATGGTGATAATGATGTAGATGGTGATGTATATGGTGATGATGTAGAAGGTGATATGTATGGTAATAATGATGTAGATGGTGATGTGGATGGTATTAATAATGTAGATGGTGGTGTGGATGGTGATAATGATGTAGATGGTGATGATGTAGATTGTGATGTGCTTGGAGATGGTGATGTAGATGGTGATGATGTAGAAGGTGATATGGATGGTGATAATCTTAATCTTGCTCCTCCAGGCAGGACTGCTGAAGTATCCCGGCTATCAAATCGCATTTACCATGTGGGGTGAGTGCAACTAATCACTTTTAACCCATTAATCACTTTTTTAAAAACATATTTTTTGGATTTTAAGTGGAGAACATGTGAAGTGAGTTCTGATGATCTGCAGGGTATCTGATCATTCACATGGCGATGTTCACGGCTGGTATGCTGTTCGTGTACCTGGTTATATCACCGATCAGGGAAGATGGCTTTTTGTCCTGGCTGCTCAAACTCCTCACCTTTCTGTAAGTCTGTCCATCAGTCTATCATTCCATCTGTCCATTAGTTTATTTATCTGTCAATCTGTGCATCACTTCATCTGTACATCAGTGGACCATGAGCAGAAGAAGACTCAGCATTTGGGGTGAAATGTTGTATGCCTTTATATAAATTGCATTGTTCATGTTGGTTAGATATAAATGCTGAACCCTGAAGCTCCTGAACACATGTATGACTTCACTGTGTTTTAAACAGGCCCAATTTCTTCATCCTGTTCACTTTGATGAAGTTTCAGATCATTGTGATCAGACTGTGTTTCCTGCAAGACAAGAACTGGATAAGTTATCCTCAGGATAAAGAGAAACCACTCGCACTCAAGAACAGGTAAATTTCAATATCATCATCAACATTATCATCATCATCATCATCATCATCATCATCATTATCATCATCAACATCATCATTAACATCATCATCATCATCATCATTAACATCATCATCATCATCATTAACATCATCAACATCATCATTAACATCATCATCATCATCATCATTAACATCATCATCATCATCATTAACATCATCAACATCATCATTAACATCATCATCATCATCATCATCATCATCATCATCATCAACAACTCTTTCTCTCTCTCTCTCTCTCTCTCTCTCTCTCTCTCTCTCTCTACAGGAAGGCCTTTCACAACTTTAACTACTTCCTGTTCTTCCTGGCAGTTCAACCTCTTACAGCATCTCCTGAGACAGTGTTACCTTCAACTCCACAACTCCACTGTTTTACATGTATAGGACAGGAAGAGCTGTATAATGTTATTGCCAAAGCTAAATCGACAACATGTCAGTTAGATCCAATTCCTACTAAATTACTGAAGGAAGTGTTATATACAACTGGTGAGCCTCTTCTAAATATTATTAACTCCTCACTATCTTTAGGTCACGTCCCTAAATCCCTCAAGTTAGCAGTTATTAAGCCCCTCATTAAAAAACCTAATCTGGATCCAAACACGTTATCAAATTACAGACCAATTTCAAATCTCCCATTTATGTCTAAGATTTTAGAAAAGATTGTCGCTGCACAGTTATGTTCCTACCTGCAAGAGAACAATATCTTTGAAGAATTTCAGTCAGGTTTTAGGCCCCATCATAGCACAGAAACTGCTCTAGTTAAAATAACTAATGACCTGTTTTTAGCTTCAGACCAAGGCTTCATCTCGCTGTTGGTTTTACTAGATCTTAGTGCTGCATTCGACACTATAGACCATGATCTCCTCCTAGATCGCTTACAAAATTACATCGGCATTCAGGGACAGGCATTAAGCTGGTTTAAATCCTACCTGTCCGATCGTTACCATTTCGTAGATTTGAATGGAGAGCTATCCAGGCTAATGCAAGTAAATTATGGCGTGCCGCAAGGTTCAGTTCTAGGACCCCTGCTCTTCACAATATACATGCTTCCGTTAGGAAATATTATTAGAAGGCATGGAATTAGCTTCCATTGTTATGCTGATGATACTCAGCTATATATTTCATCTAAACCAGGCGATACAGCTCAATTAACCCGGATGACTGAGTGTGTTAAGGAACTAAGAGATTGGATGACCCATAACTTTCTACTTTTAAATTCTGATAAGACTGAGATTTTGCTCATCGGCCCAAAACTGGTATACAGACGCTCCAGCATCTCAACCTGCATTTAGACGGATGTTCTGTAACCACTAGTTCAACGGTAAAAGACCTGGGTGTTATTTTAGACAGCGACTTGTCTTTCAAAAATCACATCAATCAGGTTACAAAACAGCCTTCTTTCACCTTAGAAATATTTCTAAGCTAAGAAATATGTTGTCTATATCCGATGCAGAGAAGCTCGTCCATGCTTATGACCTCCAGAATAGACTACTGTAATGCGTTACTAGGTGGATGTCCTGCTTCATTAATAAACAAGCTTCAGTTAGTCCAGAATGCAGCAGCCAGAGTTCTTACAAGGTCAAAAAATAT
>NC_060911.1:912500-915000 GCF_014805685.1 Silurus meridionalis | reverse complement strand
TGTGTGTCAGGATGATGTGAGTCTATACTGGTGAGATTGGGGCAGCATGACATTGTAACCTTTTGACCAGTAGGTGTGAGAAGAAATTTGTTGCAGAGCCTCAGGTCCAATCCTGAAGATGAAGATGGGTCAGCATGCACACACACACACACACACACACACACACACACACACACACAATTTTAAGACACGCCCCTAAAATCTACTTGTGGTTAAATTAGCGGTGCTGAGATAAGTTTTATAGCCACGCCCCCAAACCGCCGATACAGTAAGTAGAAGAAGCAGTTTTACTGCATGACTACACTCAGAGACAGAAAACATCTTATTTATATTCCAAAAACACTTCTTCCTCTGGAACTTCTGACCAAATGGATGAAAAAGTAAGTCTCTATGTGTGTGTGTGTGTGTGTGTGTGTGTGTGTGTGTTTAATGGTGCAAGGTCTGTAGAAGCTATGGAGGTGATAATGACCAGACTCCACTCAGAGTTCCTCAGGAACGGAGATGTTCAGGGTTATGAAGAGTGTAGTTTTTATGGATTGTTTTTTTGCTGGTTTTGAAGATGATGTTAAAATCTAACAATAATATTAATTTCTGTAGATTTTCACTGCATCTGAATGTGTCATGTTTTCCTTGTCACGCGACACGTGATCGCACGCGATTATAATAGTGAAAGTCGTTGATGAACAATTCGTTCGATTATGAAAGTGTGATTCGTTCACGTTCTGCTGCACGCGCATGAGCGACGCGTCGCAAAATCCTCGTGGGTTCTTTCCCCCCTGACATCAGGCACCAGAAATGCAAATAAAAAAAAAAGATTCCAGACAATATTTAAAATCAATTTGTACTGGCAATTGCGTTTTCCAAACACACATTGTTACACACATTGTTACACACATTGTTACATAAACCAAACGCAAGTGTGAAACTTTTAGTTTGTTTTCGTGAACGCACAGTGACACACATTTTAAATGAAAAACAAAGTCCATTTGCAAGTGTATTTCCAGTGTCTTAAGAGTTATGACCATGATCTATTTACTTATAACATTATTAATGAGCACGTGTGTTTTTTTCACTTTTCTCTGCGCCGCAACACACACTCAAGTCAGCGCACTTTTTTGAGTTGCGCGTCTAATCGTGTATTTACAGTGCGGGGGGTGGGTGCAGTCAAAATACTGTATGAAAAGATACAAAAAAAAAAAAAATGAATGTATTGCAAGAAAAAAAACAACAAAAAATACAACTTCGTGTTTGTGGTGTAAATAAATATATATATAAAATGTCCCATATTCAAACACTTAAAACATCTTTACTGTAAAGTAAATAATACAATAATAATTATATAATAATAATAATAATAATTAATAAAGTTAATAATAATAACTGTATAGTAAATAATACAATTTCGTGTTTGTGGTGTAAATAAATATATATATATATATATATATATATAAAATGTCCCATATTCAAACACAAAACATCTTTACTGTAAAGTGTTTAAATGTTTGCTATTTTATTCAATTCATTAAATTTTTACTCAGAGTGACACTGAACATCACCGAATTCATTTTCAGCTCGTTTTACTGTACAATTTCTTTAAAAAAAAAATAAAAACCAGTGCATTTGAATATTCAAACACTCATAAAACATTTTCTTTTATAGATTTGCTCAAGCTTTCAAATTACCCTTATTAAGAGCATCAATGTCTATTATGGTCTAAAATTTCAAGACATTTTACTGTGGAGTTTTTGAGAAAAGTACATTCAAATTCACTCCAATCATCAGTGGATTTTCATGTTTTATATTCAAACACTCATAAAACTGAGGTTTGGAGTGAAAATAATCTTAAACACTTTACAGTAAAGATGTTTTAAGTGTTTGAATATGGGACATTATATATATATTTATTTACACCACGAACACGAAGTTGTATTTTTTGTTGTTTTTTTTCTTGCAATACATTCATTTTTTTTTTTTTTTTTTGTATCTTTTCATACAGTATTTTGACTGCACCCACCCCCCGCACTGTAAATACACGATTAGACGCGCAACTCAAAAAAGTGCGCTGACTTGAGTGTGTGTTGCGGCGCAGAGAAAAGTGAAAAAAACACACGTGCTCATTAATAATGTTATAAGTAAATAGATCATGGTCATAACTCTTAAGACACTGGAAATACACTTGCAAATGGACTTTGTTTTTCATTTAAAATGTGTGTCACTGTGCGTTCACGAAAACAAACAAACTAAAAGTTTCACACTTGCCACAACTGGAAAACGCAATTGCCAGTACAATGTGAGTACAAACATGACCTGACTTTCCCGCTTTATGCTGGAGGTGTTTGATGGGAACGTGGTGATGGAGAGATGTTGCAGGGTTTCTGCAGCTCTCACAGCGACTCACTCACAGAGCAGCAGATTCGGTCATGTTTTGCAGGAATCTTCTGGTTCTCCTCACCCATCCCCTCCCCCACCTCCTCATCTCCTCATACAATCCCAACTCAAA
>NC_060911.1:892500-905000 GCF_014805685.1 Silurus meridionalis | reverse complement strand
ACCCCCAACCCATAATACTCCACCTCAAACCATAATACTCCACCCCTCAACCCATAATACCCCACCCATAATACCCCCAACCCATAATACTCCACCCCTCAACCCATAATACTCCACCCTCTCAACCATAATACACCCCAACCCATAATACCCCCTCAACCCATAATACTCCACCCCTCAACCCATAATACTCCCCTCAACCCACAATACTCCACCCACTCAACCCATAATACTCCACCCTCTCAACCCACAATACTACACGCCCTCAACCCACAATACTCCACCCCTCAACCCATAATACCCCACCCCTCAACCCACAATACTCCACCCCTCAACCCATAATACTTCACCCCTCAACCCACAATACTCCACCCCTCAACCCATAATACTTCACCCCTCAACCCATAATACTCCACCTCCTCAACCCACAATCTTCCACCTCCTTAACCTACCATACCCCTTTCCCTCCACTACTTTACCCCTCAACCTACAATACCCCACCCCTCCACCCACAATACCCCAACCCCTTCCACCTACAATTCCCCACCCCTCAAACTACAATACCCCACCCTTACTTCTCCACCTACAATACCCCGACCCTTCACCAACAATAACTCACCCCCTCACCTACCATATCCCTCCCCATTTCTGTTCCACCTACAATACCCCACTCCCTTCTTCTCCACCTACAATACCCCCCTCTACTCCCATTTCATCTGCAATACCTCTACCTACAATGCGAATAATTACATGGTAATAAAATGTTTGTGTTTGTGTGTGGGGTGGGTTCTTAGACCTGTGGATTTTACGAGCACTCTGGAGAACAGATGGTCCTACGCTTTTGGTTTTGGTGCTGTGACTCAGCACATGGTCAGTCTGATCTTTGGCTTCACCAAACCGTATCCCTTTGTATTGCCATCTTATTTAAAAGGTACAACACACACTACATGACTACACTGTAACACACACTAGACTAATACACACTACACAGTTACACACACTACACTGTAATACACACTGCCCTGTAACACACATTGCTCTTTAACACACGCTACACTGTCACACACACTACACTGTAGCACACTACTGGGTTACACACACTAACACACATTGATCGTTAAACGGAAGTTTCTCTGAGATAATGTGTAATGTCACATTTCTAAAAAATCGGTTTAGAAATAAAGGAGTAGAAAAAGTATTGTTCAGGAACCGGTATCGAGCGGTATCGGTATCAGGTATCAGGATCGAAGATTTTTGAACGATACCCTAACCTACAGCAAATTAACACACACTACATTAACACACACTGCACTACAACACACACTACAGTGAAAGACACACCACACTGCACTACAAACAACTACATTGGGTAATGTGATTGGACAATGTGTTTGTTGAGAAACGTTGTGATTGTACATGTTGTGATTGGGCATTGTGCTTCTTGTGCATTGTTGTGGTTGGACAGTGTGTTTGTTGTGCGATGCTGTGATTGGACAGTGTGTTGTGCGATGCGATTTGACAATGTAACTTTCAGGGCAGCTAAACAAAACCTTAACAATGAAACTGTGTGTGTGTGTGTGTGTGTGTGTGTGTGTGTGTGTGTGTGTGTGTGTGTGTCTGGGTTAGTGTTTATGTACATGATGTCAGCGCTGAAGGTGGGAGTCGTCTGCATGCCGTTATTTGCCTGTCTTTCAACACCATGCCAACTATTAGGAGGAGTCCTGGGTCTGCTGTATTCACTTTTGTGGTACGCACACATATACACACACACACACACAAACACACACACACACACACACACACACACACACACACACACACACACCTTGGTCAGACCATCTAGTCCATGATGCTCAGAGTTTCTTTATCTTGTGCTCTGTGTGTGTGTGTGTGTGTGTGTGTGTGTGTGTGTGTGTGTGTGTTTTTGCAGGGTTTTTCTGGATCTATTTGAGTTAATCTGGTGCTTTGACTCAACAGCAGATAAAGGCGGTATAAGATATTACTTGCCTAAATTTGAGTGGGTGAGTGAGTGTAGTGTCATTCTGCTGATTCGTCCTCTTTCTAATAAATGTATAGAAACACCAGCTTTTGCTTTCAAACTAAACAGGAAACAAGGCTTCATACAAATTTTCATAAAAATTAAATATTCACCATAAAATACCTTCATGATACCCTCCCCTTCCACTCCACCTCCAATACCCCCTTCCACTCCACCTCCAATACCTCCCCTTCCACTCCACCTCCAATACCCTCCCCTTCCACTCCACCTCCAATACCCTCCCCTTCCACTCCACCTCCAATACCCTCCCTCGTCCACTCCACCTCCAATACCCTCCCCTTCCACTTCACCTCCAATACCCTCCTCGTCCACTCCACCTCCAATACCCTCCCCTTCCACTTCACCTCCAATACCCTCCCCTTCCACTCCACCTCCAATACCCTCCCCTTCCACTCCACCTCCCACCTCCAATACCCTCCCTCTTCCACTCCACCTTCCATACCCAACCCCTTCCAATCCACCTCCAATACCTCCCCTTCCACTCCACCTGCAATACCCCCTTCCACTCCACCTCCAATACCCTCCCCTTCCACTCCACCTCCAATACCCTCCCCTTCCACTCCACCTCCAATACCCCCTTCCACTCCACCTCCAATACCCTCCCCTTCCACTCCACCTCTAATACCCCCTTCCACTCCACCTCCAATACCCTCCTCCTTCCACTCCACCTCCAATACCCTCCTCCTTCCACTCCACCTCCAATACCCTGTCCCTCCCACTCCACCTCCAATACCCTCCCACTCCACCTCCAATACCCTGTCCTCCCACTCCACCTCCAATACCCTGTCCCTCCCACTCCACCTCCGATACTCTGTCCTTCCACTCCACCTCCAATACATTTCCCTTCCACTCCACCTCCAATACTCAGTCCCTTCCACTTCACCTCCAATACCCTCCCCTTCCACTCCACCTCCAATACCCTCCCCTTCCACTCCACCTCCCACCTCCAATACCCTCCCTCTTCCACTCCACCTCCAATACCTCCCCTTCCACTCCACCTGCAATACCCCCTTCCACTCCACCTCCAATACCTCCCCTTCCACTCCACCTCCAATACCCTCCCCTTCCACTCCACCTCCAATACCCCCTTCCACTCCACCTCCAATACCCTCCCCTTCCACTCCACCTCTAATACCCCCTTCCACTCCACCTCCAATACCCTCCTCCTTCCACTCCACCTCCAATACCCTCCTCCTTCCACTCCACCTCCAATACCCTGTCCCTCCCACTCCACCTCCAATACCCTCCCACTCCACCTCCAATACCCTGTCCTCCCACTCCACCTCCAATACCCTGTCCCTCCCACTCCACCTCCGATACTCTGTCCCTTCCACTCCACCTCCAATACATTTCCCTTCCACTCCACCTCCAATACTCAGTCCCTTCCACTTCACCTTCCATACCCAACCCCTTCCAATCCACCTCCAATACCCTGTCCCTCCCACTCCACCTCCAATACCCTGTCCCTCCCACTCCACCTCCAATACCCTGTCCCTCCCACTCCACCTCCGATACCCTGTCCCTTCCACTCCACCTCCAATACATTTCCCTTCCACTCCACCTCCAATACCCAGTCCCTTCCACTCCACCTTCCATACCCAACCCCTTCCAATCCACCTCCAATACCCTGTCCCTCCCACTCCACCTCAAATACCCTGTCCTCATATTCCACCTCCAATACCCTGTCCTTCCCACTTAAATATCCTGTTATTATCTCAAATGCAAATGTATTCAGTGTATAGCAGAAGTATCTCCCACCCCTCCTTCTCCATTTACAATACTCCACCTTTCCAACTCCACCTACAATACCCCACTCCTCCATTCTGACCTACAGTATGCTGCCTTGTCAAATCCAATTTCAATAACCCACATTTAAAACTTCATCAACATTACCCCACTCTCACACCGCCTCTAATATTAAGTGCTATTTACATTCGTTTGTCGTTGACAATTTGCCAAAACTTTTGCACACCTAAAATATTGTGTGGTCCATAAGAAAAGCTGATCTCTTGTTTCATATTCATTTCATGATCTCAAGCCCAAATGTCTTCAGAGTATAGCAGAAACTATAGTGTGTGTGTGTGTGTGTGTGTGTGTGTGTGTGTGTGTGTGTGTGTGTGTGCAGTTACTGGACCTCCCACATTTACTGTGTTTGAGTTTCCTGGTTCTTCGCTTTGGGCACCTGATAGTGACGGAAATTCTGATTTGTCTGAAGAAACACCACAGAAAGGTCTCTCTCTCACACACACACACACACACACACACACACACACACACACACACACACACACACACACACACACACACACACACACACACACACACACACACACACACACACACCTCATCACTGTGTGTGTGTGTGTGTGTGTGTGTGTGTGTGTGTGTGTTTGTTCTGTAGGAGGAATCTGAGAAGGAGCACTACCTGTATGTACAGCGACTACTGCAACGTCCAACTGAAAAGTACCTACACACACACACACACACACACACACACACACACACACACACACACACACACACTCACACACACACACACACACACAAACACACACACACAGACCCTATGCACATTTAGGGTGTTTTCACACCTAGTTCGTTTTAAAAGAACCAAACCCAGTTCACTTAAAGTGAACCAGAAAGTGATCTAAGCAAATGTGAACTCAGTCCCTTTCGTGTTCACAATAAAAAAAGACTCAAAAGAGAACCCAGTTCTCTTTTTGGTCCTCTTCTGTATTGAAGTGATCTCAGACCCTTTCGTGTTCACACCTCAACCTCATAAGAACTCAGAACCCAAAATTGTGTGAAATTTTATCACGTGTGTTTATGTACTTCTGTCGTAGTTTTTTCACTTGTACGTGACATTGTGGTGCTGTTCTGCTGTAGCCCCTTTCCTTCAGTTTTTGAGAAAACAGAAGAAATACTTTTGTTTTTATGTATTGTGAATAGTTGGCGTTTAATGCCATCCTCTTTACAAATATTAATAAGTGCACAGCTCTCTTCATAAGACCACACGACTCCGCGACCTGCCATGTCAAAAAGTTTTGTGTTTCAGCAGTGACGGAACACGACTGCAGGTATGGCAAGCCTCCAGGGACATTTGGCGAAACGAAATGCAAAGCGGACCGGGACCACATTGCTTTCACATGTCACAAACAAATCGAACCACAAATGGACCCACAAACGAACCGTACTCAGACCACCTCCGGAGGTGGTCTGAGTACGGTTCGCTTCTGGGTCCTTTTAAGGGGTCTGAGATCACTTGGTTTGTTCACATATACACACTGAACCGCTCCGAGAGCGTTTGGAGGGCTTAAACGAACTAGGTGTGAAAACACCCTTACACTCCCCCACACATTCATAACACACACACAAACACACACACACACAGATTAACCCTGGTTGAACCCTGCAGGTCTGTGAAGAAGACCTGGTTCCAGAGGAAAGTGTATGAATGGGATCCGTATTTTAAATTCCCTAACAGGATCATCGCCACCGTCGTGCTCTCGTTCCTGAGCCTGTACATGGTATATGTGTGTGTGTTTGTGTGTGTGTGTGTGTGTGTGTGTGTGTGTGTGTGTGTGTGTGTGTGTGTGTGTGTGTGTGTGTGTGTGTGTGTGTGTGTGCGTGAGATTAGCTAATTAGCTGATATCTGTAAGTGTCTACTACTAAGTCACTACTTACAGGTTGACTTATGTTCCAGGTGTGTGTGTGTGTGTGTGTGTGTGTGTGTGTGTGTGTGTGTGTGTGTAGATGATGTTACTGGAGCAGGTGCTGTCTACCTACATTCTCACAGGGCGTTTGATCTGTGGAATATGTTCTCAGATTCTTTCTCCAAATCAGATTTTGAAAACATCTGCGCTACGCTAAATGTAAGCAAACTCAATAACGGTGTGTGTGTGTGTGTGTGTGTGTGTGTGTGTGTGTGTGTGTGTGTGTGTGAGTGACACCTGTACTATGCAAATGTGAGCAAACACAATAACCGTGTGTGTGTGTGTGTGTGTGTGTGTGTGTGTGTGTGTGTGTGTGAGTGACACCTGTCCTATGCTAAATGTGAGCAAACACAATAACGTGTGTGTGTGTGTGTGTGTGTGTGTGTGTGTGTGTGTGTGTGTGTGTGTGGTGACACCTGTCCTATGCTAAATGTGAGCAAACACAATAACCGTGTGTGTGTGTGTGTGTGTGTGTGTGTGTGTGTGTGTGTGTGTGTGTGTGACACCTGTCCTATGCTAAATGTGAGCAAACACAATAACCGTGTGTGTGTGTGTGTGTGTGTGTGTGTGTGTGTGTGTGTGTGTGTGTGTGTGTGTGTGTGTGAGTGACACCTGTCCTATGCTAAATGTGAGCAAACACAATAACCGTGTGTGTGTGTGTGTGTGTGTGTGTGTGTGTGTGTGTGTGTGTGTGTGTGTGAGTGACACCTGTCCTATGCTAAATGTGAGCAAACACAATAACTGTGTGTTTGTGTGTGTGTGTGTGTGTGTGTGTGTGTGTGTGTGTAAGAAAGTGTCTAATAAGGTGTGTATTTGTGTTAGACACCTGGTGTAAATAACCATCAGTGTATTTTGTAGGAAATGTGTTTGTCTTTTATTTTTTTTTTTTTGAAATTCTAAAGTGCAATGTTTTGACTTCCGGTGTTAAGCTTCGCGCTTTGTGTTTAGGTTCGAGTGGAGCGCGCGCTCGGGTTAGTGCAGTTTTAGTATAACGATAGCGTTCATCGACACTGGATGTTATAATATATGTGTAATTCATGCTTGCAGCCCCTCAGAAGAGGCAAAAGGTATGTTCAATAGCGTGACAAATGCATATTTCGTCTGTTAATGTGTACATTTTGCACAAATGTAAAGCTAGCGGATTTTGAACCGTGTTAGCTAATAAATCGTGTGTTTATGTAAATTGCAGCTCTTACGTTGGTGATATGGTGAACGGAAAAGGTTTAACAAAGGATTAAAGCATCATAAAACCATCAGTAAAGGTTTCATCTCTGTCTTGGGGGGCGTGCTACAGTAAGAGCTTGACCTCAGCGTGCTATATCGAGCGGCTCGTGAACTCTAAGGACAACGACAACAGCACGGAAAATGGACGATATCGAAGATCAAACACGTAAGCTACAAATCGAAATCCATGAAACGAGAGCTTTATTACATCAAGGAGATACAGAAATGTCAAGACAGGAGTTAAAGGACGATATTGAACGCAAAGAAAACCAATTAGCCGAACTGCCGACCGAGTTGTCGTTACCTAGACGTTCAGAGCGCCCTAGTGTGTTAACGGAAAAAATGCTAGCCTACCAAAAAGACGAACTGATTAAAAAGAACAAAAAACTTATCAGTCTCTATGAACAATGGAAACAGCTAATCAGAAAGTCCAGAGAAAGCCTAAAGACTGTCTTATCAGAGCACGAGCTGTGTGAAATGGCAAACGAAATTGAAAATGGTCTGAACAACATGATGAAGGTGTACAGTGAAATTAGAGAGCGTACTATGCCATCCCCTGACACAAGACGCAAAATGGACTCTTGTGAAGCAGTGTCTAAGGACATTATGAAAATACTTAGTGAACGATAACAGGAATAGATGGTGATTTCGATGCAGATCGAGAAAGGCAGCGTCTTCATCAGCTACCATCACAACAGTACGCCCGCTCCATCTACGGTACTGCCTCTCAGTCTAGTTTCGTAAGCAGTCTGATACTTTAAGCATCACAGCCAAAAGGATTGAAGCGGCTGCGAGTTGGCGGTAAAGGAAGCAGAATATAAAATTGTGCAGGAGGAAATTAAACAAAAGGAAAAAATGAAAGATATACAATCAGAACTTGAGCGTTTAAAGGCAGAAAAGGAAATACAAGCTGCTCGTGCAAAACTTGAGATCTACGACAGAGAAATTAACATGGATATGGAATATCAGCAAATACAACCAAACAGCATACCTTTCTCTGTTGGTCACCAATCAGTTAATGAAGCAGCAGTTCCCTCTAGTAACTTACCTTCAATAATGCCACAAAACAATGTGTCCATCCATATGCCAAATCAAACGATGAACAGTCCAAACCCTCAAATTGTCACGCAAACACCTCTCACTGACATTTCCCAGTTGGCCCAAGCAATTCAAAATAGCATAGCTATAAACAGAATTCCAGTGCCAATGCCCACAGTTTTCAGTGGAGATCCAATAAACTACATTGAATGGAAGGCTTCATTCTCTTCACTTGTGGACTGCAAAGGTATCTCACCTGCTGATAAACTTCATCTACTAAAAAGGTATGTCACAGGCCCAGCTCAAAATTGTCTTGAAGGCACATTTTTTCGCAGTGACGAAGAGGCATACAGGGATGCATGGCAAAAGCTTGACCAACGTTACGGCCCGCCTTTTGTTATCCAAAAAGCTTTCAGAGACAAACTGTTAAAATGGCCAAAAATAAACTCAAAGGACGCAGAAGGATTAAGGGCATTTTCTGACTTTCTAAATGCATGTCTCCAAGCCACACCACACGTAAAAGGCCTAGAGATACTTAGTGACTGCGAGGAAAATCAAAAATTGCTGCAGAAAGTTCCTGACTGGCTGGCAGCCCGTTGGAATCGACGGGTGACAGTTACACTTATGGAAGGAAAGGATTTTCCCTCTTTCCAGGACTTTGCACATTTTGTGGCAGTCGAAGCGGAGATCGCATGCAACCCGGTCACTTCCTCTCATGCGCTTCACTCATGCAGCTTATCTTATGAGAAAAGGAACACAAAGGACTTTAAATCACACAGATCCACACAAGTCTTCACAACCCAAGCCACGGTACAAAACAACAAAGCAAGGACTAGCAACACAAAATTAAAGGTACAGTGCATGTTCTGCAAAGATGAAAACCACCAGTTATCAAAGTGCCCTAACTTTTCAGAACGGCCATTAGAAGAGAAGCGCACATATGTTAAGGACAATAAACTGTGCTATGGATGCTTAAAGGTCGGCCATAACGCCAAAGATTGTCGCTATCGCCACATTTGTGACATTTGCAAAGGAAGGCATCCCACTTGTCTGCACAATGACAATCACAAGTCATATGTAAGGTCTCAAAGCTCTGAAAACACAGCTCAAAACACTCCAAATGAAACCGCGACAGCTCTCAATGTTACTAAGGTGGGTCAATCTAGTAGCACTTCCATGATTGTTCCTGTATGGGTGTCTACAGTGCAGAGCCCGTCTGAAGAGCTATTAGTTTACGCACTATTAGACACACAGAGTGACAGCACATTTGTCTGTGAAGAATTAAGCAAACAGCTACGAGCAGAAACTCACCCTGTAAAGTTAAAGCTAACTACCATGCTAGGTGTTCATTCTACTGTCAAGAGTCACAGAGTCTCTGGAATGTGTGTGAGAGGTTATGATTCAGACATTCGCATCGACTTACCCCCCTCATATACCAAAGACTTTATTCCAGTTAACTATGACAACATACCCACTAGTGACACGGCAAAACAATGGCCCCATCTGACAGAAATGGCAGATAAGATACCTCCTTTGTTGAGTTGTGATGTTGGACTCCTTATCGGATTTAACTGTCCCAGAACTTTAGCTCCAAGACAAGTTCTCGTGGGAGAAGGAGAGGAGCCATATGCAATCCGCACGGACCTTGGGTGGAGTATCGTTGGAGGCTCCACACCAGCGCTCAATGAAACTCAGTCAAGTTTGTGTCATAGGATAACAATAAAGGAATTACCCCCTGTTACACCCATGGACGTGATTCGTGTGCTAGAGTCGGATTTTAAGGACACAGAGGCAAGTGACAAAATGGTCTCACAAGAGGATCTCATCTTTTTGGACAAGCTTAAGGAGGGAATAAGGAAAAATGAACAAGGACACTGTGAGATGCCTCTACCATTCCGACAAAGACCCCATTTACCCGACAACAGAAGGCTTGCTGAAATCAGACTCGAACACTTAAAGCGAAAGTTCAACAAAGATGTAAATTACAAAGGAGACTATATAACGTACATGAAGGACATTATTGAGAGAGGTGATGTAGAAGAGGTACACAATGACGGAAAACAAGGCGAACGATGGTACATTCCCCATCACGGGATATACCACCCCAAAAAACCCACAAAACTACGTGTTGTGTTCGATTGTTCGGCCAAACACAATGGTACAAGTCTAAACGATCATCTTCTCCAAGGGCCAGATCTGATTAACAATCTAACAGGCATCCTTCTTCGGTTCAGACAACGTCCTATCGCTTTAATGTGCGATATAGAGAAGATGTTCCACCAGTTTCACGTTCAGCCCTGCGACAGAGATTACCTGAGTTTTCTGTGGTGGAAAAACGGCAACATAGAGACACAGCCACTTGTGTACAGAATGAAGGTACATCTTTTCGGTGCGACATCATCCCCAGGGTGTGCAAATTACGGACTAAGGTATTTAGCTAAAGAACACTGTCACACTCACCCTGCAGGATCTGAGTTCATGGAAAAGGACTTTTATGTGGACGACGGAGTCACAAGCACAGACACCGTTGAAAAGGCAATACAGCTCGCGCAAGAGGCAACAGAAATATGCAAGCAAGGAGGTCTCCGTCTGCATAAATTTATCTCAAGTAGCCCTGCTGTGCTACAAAGCATCCCGCCATCTGAACGTGCCGGAGAAACAAAAACAAAGGACTTAACACTCAAAGACATGACGCAGGAACGGGCCTTAGGCATCCAATGGAACGTTGAGAGGGACTGTTTCAGATTTGACAACACCTTAAAGGACCAACCAGCAACACGTGAGGCATCTTATCTACTATCGCATCCATCTATGACCCCCTTGGCTTCCTGGCGCCATATGTACTTCGCGGAAAAAGAATCCTGCAGGAAATGTGTCACCAAGGTATCAACTGGGATGACCCCCTGCCAGAATCACTGAGACCAAGGTGGGAGAGCTGGCAATGTGACTTTGCAAACTTAAACAAGGTAAACATAACTCGCTGCTACTTTCCTGCTAGTTTTGGAGAGATTAAAGAAATAGAGTTGCACCACTTTTCGGATGCGAGCACGAGTGGTTATGGACAATGCACCTATTTAAGAGCCAAAAACAGTAAAGAGGGGATTCACTGTTCATTGGTAATAGCCAAAGCCCGTGTTTCTCCCACCAAGCTGACTACAATCCCTAGACTTGAGCTAACTGCAGCTGTAGTTTCAGTCTCCATTAGTAACATGTTGAGAGAAGAACTCTGCTACGCTCAAGTCAAAGAGTATTTCTGGACAGATTCTAAGGTAGTTTTGGGCTATGTAAACAATGAGGCACGTCGTTTTCATACCTTTGTAGCGAATAGGGTCCAAATGATTCGCCAAAGTACACAACCTCAGCAATGGTTTTACGTGCCATCTGAAGAGAACCCAGCCGATATGGCATCTAGGGGTAAATCTGTCACTGAGCTGCTCTCTTCTAACTGGTTCACCGGCCCCTCCTTTCTTTGGGAGAAAGACCTGCCCGCAACACAAAGTGTAGAGTTAGAACTGTCTCTTGGAGATCCTGAAGTAAGAAAAATACAAACAATGTTAACCAAAGTTACGGAGACATTCAGCCTTTCAGAACGTCTGTCCAAGTTTTCATCATGGTCCAAGGCAGTCAAAGCTGTAGCACGTCTCATCAGAAGGACCAAGAAAGTCAAATCAGATGCGCCGGCTACAGTGAGCGAACAAGAAAGTGCAGTACGTGTCATCATTCAGGATGTTCAAAGACAAACGTATGGAAAGGAGATAAAACTAATAAACAAAGGCAACCAGCTCCCACATCACAACAAACTGTTCCACTTAGACATTTTCAGGGACACGGACGGACTTGTTAAGGTCGGAGGGAGACTTTCGTCTATCAAAGACTCTTTCAAACACCCCATTGTGATTCCAAAGGAACATCATGTGACCAAACTCATAATAGCTCACTGTCACAATAAAGTAAAGCATCAAGGAAAGGGCTTCACCACAAACGAAATCAGATCCAGTGGCTACTGGATCCCAGGAATGAGCAGAACCATTGCTTCTTTTATCCGCCAGTGTGTCATCTGCCGCAGACTCCGCAAGGCTCCGGAGGGTCAGAGAATGAGCGACTTACCTGCAGAACGCTTAGAGCCCTCACCACCATTCACATACTGCGGTATGGACTGTTTTGGCCCTTTTGTAACTACAGAAGGCCGAAAAACACACAAACGGTATGGACTTTTGTTCACATGCTTTTGCTCCCGAGCCATTCACATTGAGCTATTAGAGGACCTATCCACTGACACATTCATTAATTCACTAAGGTGTTTCATTGCTATCAGAGGTGCAATTCGCCAAATCAGATGTGACCAGGGAACAAACTTTGTCGGTGCAAAAAATGAGTTTAAAGCTGCCCTAAGTGAACTGGACACTGAAAGACTGAGCACTTATCTGTCTCAAAACCAGTGTGACTTTGTGATGAATGCACCCCAC
>NC_060911.1:870000-887500 GCF_014805685.1 Silurus meridionalis | reverse complement strand
TATTGGATACTACTTACTTGAATCTTTGGATCTCGTTCAGCAAAAATATAAATTCGAGTCATTAATAACTGCTCCATGCTCTTCACTATCCAGAGCAGAGAACTCGTGGAGCGTAATGGAAACCCTGGGACTTTTCTCTCATGTATTTGGATCCGTAATTTCGATTTGTGAATGAAATGCAAATTCCGAATAAAAATCTCTGACGTGTGAATTCTGTGTTCCAGAAGCTCGCGTGAAAGAGCGAGTCCGCATCCGCTGGAACCTCATGTACACCCTCGTGAGGAACCCCAAACTCATCCTGATGAGGAAGCAAGACAGGCAGAAAGCTAAAGACCTGGAGTACACCTTCGCCTGGGCCGTCTCTAACAGCGTGTAAAAGGACTACGCCCCACGGAGAAACGTTCAGATACTCACGTCAAAACATCTTAATCACATGACATCACTCTCAGGAACCAGTCTCATTAGAGGAGGACTGTTTACCTTATATGGGGTTTGGGGGTGGATTTTATGCAAATGAATGAATGTGTGTGACTTGAGTAGTTTAATCCATTTCATACAGTAATAAATACAGATTTGCTGATGTTTACTGAAGGTTCCTAGAACCTGTTCTACTCATAATTTGATATTAAAAAATATTTATTTTAACAATATGAAACATTTTTTAGGATTTTTTCAGATGAAGAATCGAAGCTTCTGAAATGTGTACATTGGAAAAACCTCTGCAATTTACATCCTCTTAGTGTTTGTATGTGTGGGGGGGGGAGGGGTTGCTATGTGTTGCTAGGTGACATCTGTAATCCGATCTCGGCTCTGAGGTAGTGGCGAGTTTTGAGAGAAGGTTCAGATGGAGGTCTTAATGATAGAAGTTTTAAAACCTTGATGTACACTGAAGCTTCAATAAAACACTTCTATAACAAAGGTTTTGTGCTGCTTCCAACTTCTCCAAGGAGACTTTACATCCTGGTGCAGGACAACCCTGGCTGCAGAAACTTCCTGAAACTTCCACTACACAGACACACACACACACACACACACACACACACACACACACACACACATACACTTACTCCACTCACACAACACACACACTACACTCGCATAACACTCACACTTCACTCACACTACATGCACACACTCATTTTGCGTGTAGTGTGTGTAGTCTAAGTGTGTGTGTGTGTGTGTGTGTGAGGACAGTGTGTGAGTGTTATGTGAGTGTGTGTGGGTGTGTGGGTGTAGTGCAAGTGTATTGTAAGTGAGTGTGTGTGTGTGTGTGTGTGTAGTGCGAGTATAGTGTGTGAGTGTTGTGTGTGTGTGTGTGTGTGTGTAGTGCGAGTGTATTGTGAGTGAGTGTTATGTGAGTGTGTGTGTGTGTGTGTGTGTGTGAGTGAGTGTTATGTGAGTGTGTGTGTGTAGTGAGTTTTTGGCAGTGTGCCAGATCCTTCTTGAAAAATGAAATCAGCATCTCCATAAAGCTGGTCAGCAGAGGGAAGCATGAAGTGCTCTAGAACTTCCTGGTAGATGGCTGTGCTGAACATGGACCTGATAAAACACAGTGGACCAACACCAGCAGATGACACGACTCCCCAAACCACCACTGACTGTGTGAACTTTACACTGGACCTCCAGCAGCTTGGATTCTGTGCTTCTCCTCTCTTTTTCTTCTTCCAGACTCTGGGACCCTGATTTCCAAATGAAATGCTAAATTTTCATCTGAAAAGACGACTTTGTCCCACTGAGCAACAGTCCAGACCTTTTGGTGCTTTGTCCAGGTAAGACACCTCTGACGTCGTCTCTGGTTCAGGAGCTGCTCAACACGAGGAATGAGTTAGTTGTAGCTCATGGAGACGTCTGTGTGTGGAGGCTCCTGAAGCACTGACTCCAGCTGCAGTCCACTCTTTATGAATCTCCACAAATTCTTGAATCTGCTTCGATTCATCTTTTTCTACCACATTTTTTTTTCCATTTAAATTTCCATCAATGTGTTTGGATCCAGCAGTCTGTGAACAGCAGCTTCTTTAGTGATGATCTTTTGGATCTCACCCTCCATGTGCAGGGGGTCAATGATCGTCTTCTGGAGAACTGTCGAGTCAGCAGTTTTCCCCCATGATTGTGGAGCCTGAACCAGACTGAGACGCCATGTAAAGACTCAGGAAACCTGAGCAGGTGTTTGGAGTTAATGAGATGATTAGAGTGAGACATCACGAGTCTCCAATATTCAACTTTCTCACAATATTCTCATTTTCTGATACTGAATTGTGGGGTTTTATCAGCTGTGAGTCAAAATCATCAAAATGAGAAGAAATTAGAAATACATCAGTCAATACCATCCAGCGGTATTATCCAATAAACACAATGACGGCAAACTTTTATAAAATGGAGGAATTCTGAGAAAACGTTTGTGTTAAGGTTTTTAAGAAATGGGACACCAGTGAGACCTGTATAAAAACTGAAGCAGTCGCATTAACAGACAGAGACTGATCTCTCTGTAAAGAATAGAAGAGAAAATCTCCTGCTCTCATTTGTGTTCTGTTTGCACACATCAGTGTCAGTTTGTGTTGATATTTTTATTCTTTTCATTAATAAAAATATAAAACCTGAAACAGATTTTTATAATACAGTTTTTTTAAATGTAACAAAATTGTTTTAAAAAATGTTATATATATTTTATTGCTTTTTTTAATGATTAAGTAAAGAAAAAAGTTATGATTTTTTTTGAGGCAATTAACAAATATCTGCAGAACAGCTACAAAAAATTATAATATTTTTAATAAATAACAATAATAGACAAGTGTGTGTGTGTGTGTGTGTGTGTGTGTGTGTGTGTGTGTGTCTCTGTCTGTCTGTCTGTCTGTGTGTGTGCGTGCGTGCGTGTGTGTGTCCCTCTGCTGGTTGCCTGAATTAGTTCATTTTAACCGGGTTTCCTGGAGGTGGGCTTCGGTTCTGTTACACCCACAAAAAAACACAAACACACACAACACACACATGCGCGCGCACACACACACACACACACACACATGCGCGCACACAAAGAGAAAAATATTTAAGTTGTGATCTTCTAGAAGAGAGAGATGAAGGAGGACAGAATGAAAGACTATGTGAGTGGGAATTTCTGGTGTGTGTTTTGTGTTTGGATGAAGTGTAGAGAAGCTCGGAGAAGGAGAAGGAGAAGGAGAAGGTTTGGAATGAAGTATGTGTGTTTCTTTTGCGGGAACTGTTCAGTTCAGATGTTCCAGATGTTTCACAGCTTCCCGTGAACTCGAGGGTTAGTTCTTTGTGGTGTTTGTAGTTCGGGAAAAGTTTGGATTCGGATGAATCTGTTTAGTGGAAAAAACTTTAATTACCATTTAATTACACATAATTAATGACGAATGTGTTTATCATGACTGTGACGTCATTATTTAAAAAAAAGTTTTGTGTCTGGATTCAGATCCGAATCTAATGTTTCATTCAGACAAAAAAAGTTTTTTTCCACTCAGCCACGTTATTGTTTAAAGACATTTGTGGAAACGTCTGTGTGTGTGTGTGTGTGTGTGTGTGTGTGTGTGTGTGTGCGTGTGTGTGTGTGTGTGTGATCCTTATAATTCTGAAGAGCTTTTTAGGCTCTGAGTTTTGTAGATCATTGTTCATCAGCTCTGATCCATTTCTTCTTCTCACAGGAGAGCCTGGATCATTTATCAGACCCCACGTGAGTATGCAATCATCATCACCAACAGCATCACCTTCATCATCCCTATTTTCCACTTCATCTAACATCTCATCACCATTTTCATCATCTTCATCATCATGCATTACTTTACCCTTATTATCATATTTATTATATCACCATCATCATCTCCACCAACTTCATCCTCATCATCATCTCCACCAGCTTCATCCTCATCATCATCTCCACCAACTTCATCCTTATCATCATCTTCACCAACTTCATCCTCATTATCATCTCCACCAACTTCATCCTTATCATCATCTCCACCAACGTCAACCTCATCTTCATCTCTACATTATTTACCAGAAGAAAGAAATGATTGTATGATTGTAATTTTAAAGTCCATAAATGAATGGAGAATGTGACTGATGGGGATCCCAGGAACCGGCATCACTTTGGGAATATTAGGGAACACTTAGGGATCACTCAGGGAACACTTTGGGATCACTAATGGAACACTCAGGGAACACTTAGGGATCACTCAGGGAACACTTAGGGATCACTCAAGGAACACTTAGGGATCACTCATGGAACACTTGGGGATCACTCAGGGAACACATTTAGGGATCACTCAGGGAACACTTTGGGATCACTCAGGGAACACATTTAGGGATCACTCAGGGAACACTTAGGGATCACTCAGGGAACACTTTGGGATCACTCAAGGAACACTTAGGGATCACTCATGGAACACTTGGGGATCACTCAGGGAACACTCAGGGAACACTTGGGGATCACTCAGGGAACACTTGGGGATCACTCAGGGAACACTTAGGGATCACTCAGATTTTCTTGTTGTTATTAATGTCTTATTTTGACCTTTTTTTCCTTTAGTAATAAAACCCACTTTTGGCAGAGCTGTACATGGTATAATGAAATGTCCATACCACTGAGTCTGCTGCCATCTGTGAGTCTCCTTCACTCCTTCTCTCCTTCATTTCTTCATCTCCATATCCCTTTATTCCTGATTTTTCAATGTGAATGTGTGTCTGTGAGTTCATCATCACACCCTCTGATCTGTCTGTCCTGCTTCCACACTCTACTGAATCCTGCACTCTGCTCAGACGGTGTTGATTCATTCTGTAGAACAACAACTTTAAAAGTGTTATTGATAATTAATTGTACTGACATATTTCCGTGTGTGTGTGTGTGTGTGTGTGTGTGTGTGTGTGTGTGTGTGTTGTGCAGGTGTGTATTATAGTCCTGCTGTCGTGTGTGGAGCGCAGGAGGAAGCTGTATGACTGGGAGAGGAGAATACCGTGTCTGAGTGGACGAATGGGATTCATTGTGTCAGTTTGTAGCTTATTGTGTTTTTTTATTTTATCCGTAAATCTGAATGAATTTACATTTCTGACATTTTACAGACACCAATATACAGATCGATTTATCTCATTCATACAACCGAGTAATTAAGGGCCTCGCTCATGGGCCCAGGAGTGGGTGCTTGGAGGGGCTTTGGGTTTGAACTCAAGACCTTCTGATTTAAAAACCAATGCTTTAACCACTAAGCTGCATATCCATAAATAAATCTCCATAAATAAAACGACTCTGATTCCCGTGACTCAGTAAAAGACGAGGCGTATCTGATACCTGGCTGCTGAAGCTGCTTCTAACCTGCAGAGAGTTAAAGTAAACATCTTTAATGATACTTCAAAAAAGCAGAAGACAGTAGCACAGTTCCACATGCACACAGAACACAGGAGAGCATGGAACGTTCTAGTTAACCAAGTTAGGCAGAAATCAGCATCTGAGTGTCTAAATCCAAAACCAACAGGGACTAATGACAAAGTCCATGGCCAGGTGAGACCACAGGCATTTGTGGACTGGGGTAGGTGAAAAAGGAGCAGAGACTGTGGAAAGGTCACTTCACAGAAGTTCACACACACACACACACACACACACACACACACACACACACACACACACACATTATTTACTGAGAATAAAGACTTTGAAGCAGTAAAAATTACGTTAAAGCAGAAACACGTTTTCTTGGTGTTCCTCAGACCGCTGGACTTCACTGGGAAGATGCAGAACCGCTGGTCTTACGCGTTTGCCTTTGGTGCCGTGACTCCGTTCGCCCTAAACCTGATCATCGTCAGCAAGACGCACCTGAACCTGCCGCCATATTTAAAAAGTGTTTAAACACATTATGCATCAGCTGCTTACACTGGGCTCTAACAATGACCATTACTCTAATGAGTTTATAAACAATAATAATAATAATAATAAACAATTAGTAATTAATGTGTGTGTGTATGTGTGTGTGTGTGTGTGTGTGTGTGTGTGCGCTGCAGTGTTGGAGGTTCTGATCATGTTGCTGATTGTGAGTATCACCTGCATGCCGTTATTCGCCTGCCTCTCTACACCACAGCGGCTGCTCGGAGGAGTCTTGGGGCTGCTCTTTTCTTTCTCCTGGTGAGTCTCCTGGGTCTTTCTCCACACTCCTGTCTTCTCCTTCTGCACTCAACTGAAGGAAAGTGTGTGACCATCAAGGTCGTTGTTTTGTCTGAAATATACAGTGAGAAATACATTTCTGAAATTGAAAAGGACACCTACAGAGTGCAAAGGAAAACTGGAGCAGTGCTGCATTTTTCTTATTTTGTGAAGTTCAGAGAGTGGTTTTTTCTCGCTGTATATTTTGAATAGTTTCTTGAAGAAGTTGGATTCATTCTGACTGGCGCAAAAGTCATTCCGTACTGTATTTATTCTGTAATCCAGTACCGAGGGAGTCCAGAAATCTGTTAGATTTGGCTGTAGAGTCGTCCCTCAGTTCATCGCGATTTTCAATTGGACACTGAACTGTTTAGATTCGCGATTTGGTTCCGATTTCAGTTCATCATAAGAAATTAGAAGCGTTACGGAAACTTTCCGCTTATTTGTTGGTTGTAGTTTCCTCTGACATCAGAAAAAGGGTAGAGTTGAAGACATACGTCACCAGAATCAGCCAATGAAAATAAAGAATGCAGTGACGTGTATCTTTAACTCATCCGTCATAAAACACTTCAACAAGCAGAGAAACTACGAATAGGCTACGCTACAGCACTGTACAGAACTCACTGTTAATATTCTATATTTCTACACATAATTATTGTTGCAAATGTTTTCTGTGTGTTTAAAGAGTGCGAGAGGATGATTTACGGCTTAAACAATTAAAAAAAGCATTTTTTGGGTGGCGTCGGTTTATTGTGGAAATCCGTTTTTTCTGCGGTCAGTTTTGAAGCCACGGCGATAAACATCTGGATTTAGTTTGGGTGAATTTTCAATGTGTTACATTCCTCTAATACATCAAATAAATAATCTTCATCAGAGCTTACTATAATGATGCAAAGAGCAAAATGCATTTATTTAAAGTTGTGTGTGTGTGTGTGTGTGTGTGTGTGTGTGTGTGTGTGTGTGTGTGTGTGTGTGTGATGCCAGGTTTATTCTACAGCTGTGGTTCTTCATCAGCTGTAGCGTACCTGCATTTGATTCAACTGATTATTCAGAAGACGAGCCGTGGGACAATCGGGTAAATGATCGTCCATGCGCGGGATTTTTATATTTTTTACTCGGATAACATGATTTCAGACTCACGTGTTAAACATGTTCCAGCGTGTGCTGGTGTATCAAGTACCACAGATACTGTGCTTGGGATTCCTGGTGTGTCGCTTTGGATCCATCATAGTTAAAGGCGTGCAGAAACGGCTGAGGAATCACACTCAGGAGGTCTCTCTCACACACACACACACACACACATATACCACATAGCAGGTGGTTTTTAAATGCTATTCGGGTAATATTCAAGATTTATCTGTGATAACTCTGGTGTGTGTGTGTGTGTGTGTGTGTGTGTGTGTGTGTGTGTGTGTGTGTGTGTGTGTGTGAATATTACTGTTAATTTGTGGAATTCTGCAGGATGAAGTGAAGAAGCACGAGTACAAACATGTACAGTGTTTATTGACAAAGCCTGCTGAAAGGTATGTAGACACACACACACACACACACACACACACACACAGATTAACCCTGGTTGAACCCTGCAGGTCTGTGCAGAAGAGCTGGTTCCAGAGAAAAGTTTATGAATGGGATCCGTATTTTAAATTCCCAAACAGGATCATCGCCACCGTCGTGCTCTCTGTCTATGGAGTGTACATGGTGGGTGTGTGTGTGTGTGTGTGTGTGTGTGTGTGTGTGTGTGTGTGTAAGTGTGAGCCATTTATCTGTTTGATTGACAGTGTCTGATGGTTTGTTGTTCTCTGATCACGTCTGTACTGCTTTTATAGTTTTCTCTTCCTGATTTATTTATTTTTGATATCCGAGTTTTCTGTTTGGTGTAGTTTGTGTGTGTGTGTGTGTATGTGTGTGTGTATGTGTGTGTGTGTGTGTGTGTGTGTGTGTGTGTTTGTGTGTGTGTGTGTGTTTTCATTTGTAGATATTAACAATTGAGCAGATTATTTTCTGGTGGTTGTCAGCATTCGTTGAAGCATTTGCACTTCGCATGTCCTTCAACATACACCTGAACTACATCTTATGTAAGCTCTCTCTCTCTCTCTCTCTCTCTCTCTCTCTCTCTCTCTCTCTCTCTCTCTCTCTCTCTCTCTCTCTCTCTCTCTCTCTCTCTCTCTCTCTCTCTCTCTCTCTCTCTCTCTCTCTCTCTCTCTCTCTCTCTCTCTCTCTCTCTCTCTCTCTCTCTCTCTCTCTCTCTCTCTCTCTCTCTCTCTCTCTCTCTCTATCCCTCTCTCTCTCTCTCTCTCTCTCCTCTCTCTCTCTCCTCTCTCTCTCTCTCTCTCTCTCTCCTCTCTCTCTCTCTCTCTCTCTCTCTCTCTCTCTCTCTCTCTCTCTCTCTCTCTCTCTCTCTCTCTCTCTCTCTCTCTCTCTCTCTCTCTCTCTCTCCATCTCTCCCTCTCCCTCACTTTTTATCTCTTTATTTCTCTCTCTATCTTTTCTTTCTTTAATTGATTGATTGGTTTAAATGTCAAATTTAGTTGTGAAACAGGTTCAGGTGATTAGACGTCATTAACTCGTGTGCTACATGATGTAATGATGATGATGATGATGATGATGATGATGGTGTTTTGTTTTCAGGCTCCTGGTATATCTCAGCAGCATGTGCCACGATCTCATCTTTCTTTCACATCAGTCAGGTTTTGCTGTCTTACAGGTACGGCCCTGAACATACCACAGCAGAGATACCATGAATACGGTGTGGCTGCAGTATAATCACTGAATGATGATGATGATGATCATTTATTAAAGAAAGAATAAAAAAAAAACTTCAATTGACTGTTACAGGGAAAAACATTTCATATCCACATTAGTAGTGAGACTGAACCCACCCTGAGCTTGTATCTACTGACCTGAAGTGTATTACACACTCGTAGCTTTTTATCAGATTTTAACCACTTCTTTTTTTCATTTCATTTCCTTCCTCCTCTCTGACAGGAAACACATGAAATTACTACGAGCTGGAAAAAAACTATTCTTGCCAAAGAAATACAAGCTGAATCCTGCTCAAGGAGTGGTGAGTAAAGGGTCCTGGTGATCACGTGAGGGACCCAGAGTGGAGAGAGAACATTACAACATACACTTTCCCAAAACCATGGTGCTCACATTGAGGATCTAAAGCTATTTTTACTTATAACTGAAAAACTATTCCCCTTCCTCTTTCCTGCTCTAAGTACAGTCTGTACAGTCATTCACAAGAATGTGGAGCGTAGACCAAGCGTATGGACCGTCTGGACACTAGGGGGCATTAAATCTAAAAAAAATGATAAATTGATAAATACAGTAATCCCCGCATTAGAGCGCTTCAACTCTCACGCCTCGGTTTATCGCAGAATTGCATTTGCTCCATAAATAATCAGGGGGATTACTGTACAAAAAAACATGTTAGCTATTACTACAGAAGAAAATAAAATCTGTAACTGATAGAAAATGATAAATAAAACATTTCTTTTTGTTTGTGCTGTTTGCATCAAAACACAAAAAGTAATAGCAAGGAATCTAATTTCTCAAATCGAAATAATTTCTCAAATAACTTAAGTAATTATATGCTTCATTTATTTTATTTAACTACACAAGGAGCACTGTGTTTCCCACGGACCATTATTACTCACGCACCACCCACTAAACTCTGGACAGGTAGACACAAAAGATGCTGCAGGATAAAAAAAGAAGGAAAGTGAAAAAAGCAAGGGGCGAGGAGAAGATTCATATGGAAGCCCATGTCCGACAAAAAAATGGGCCTAATTATGACTTTATTTCTCACAATTGACTTTTTTAGCCAATCGGGTAACATCACCCCTGTGTAGTGCCAGAAAGTTTTACACATTAAAAACGAAATGGGATACAAACAATAGAATTGCATGGTATCAAACAAATCCTTCCCCAAAGAACTTTGTCTAACCATCCTCTCTGGAGGAAACGCAACCAGACAGATGAAGCAGACGAGCCTCATCCATACACCAACAGCAAACTTCCTGCCCACAACATGGTTACCAGTGGATGCACCAGAAATGTTGGATGTTTATAAATATAGTCACAAAGTCAGAATTGCAAGAAAAGTAGGAATTAGGCAAACTTTTATTTATTTTTATGTCAGTAGAATACTACACTATATTGCCAAAAGTATTGGGTCACCTGGTCATAAGTGCAGTATCTTGTTTTAATCTCTTAAAACTTTTCATGTTGAAGTTGTCTGGTGGTGTGTGTTGAGGTAATGTATACGGATATAATGTTTGTTGAGGTAATGTATACTGATATAATGTTTGTTGAGGTAATGTATACTGATATAATGTTTGTTGAGGTAATGTATACGGATATAATGTTTGTTGAGGTAATGTACGGATATAATGTTTGTTGAGGTAATGTATACGGATATAATGTTTGTTGAGGTAATGTATACGGATATAATGTTTGTTGAGGTAATGTATACTGATATAATGTTTGTTGAGGTAATGTATACGGATATAATGTTTGTTGAGGTAATGTATACTGATATAATGTTTGTTGAGGTAATGTATACTGGATATAATGTTTGTTGAGGTAATGTATACTGGATATAATGTTTGTTGAGGTAATGTACACGGATATAATGTTTGTTGAGGTAATGTATACTGATATAATGTTTGTTGAGGTAATGTATACTGATATAATGTTTGTTGAGGTAATGTACACGGATATAATGTTTGTTGAGGTAATGTATACTGATATAATGTTTGTTGAGGTAATGTATACGGATATAATGTTTGAGGTAATGTATCTGGATATAATGTTTGTTGAGGTAATGTATACTGATATAATGTTTGTTGAGGTAATGTATACTGGATATAATGTTTGTTGAGGTAATGTATACTGATATAATGTTTGTTGAGGTAATGTATACGGATATAATGTTTGTTGAGGTAATGTATACGGATATAATGTTTGTTGAGGTAATGTATACGGATATAATGTTTGTTGAGGTAATGTATACGGATATAATGTTTGTTGAGGTAATGTATTGAGTGTTAAAGTAATGTGTGTTGAGGTAATGTTTGTTGAGGTAGTGTAATGTATATTGATGTAATGTTTGTTGAGGTAGTTTGTGTTGAGGTAATGTTTCCTAAGTGTCTGTTATGGTAATGTTTGATGAAGTTGTATGTGTTGAGGTAATGTTTGTTGAAGTTGTCTTTGTTAAAGTATTGAGTGTTGAAGTAATGTTTGTTGAGGTAGTGGGTGTTGAAGTAATGTTTGTTGAGGTAGTATGTGTTGAGATAATGTTTGGTGAAGTTCTTTGTGTTGAGGTAATGTTAGTTGAAGTTGTGTTTGTTGGGGTATTGAGTGTTGAAGTAATATTTGTTGAGGTAGTGTGTGTTAAGGTAATGTTAGTTGAAGTTGCGTTTGTTGAGGAAATTTGTGTTGAGATAATGTTTTATAAAGTTCTGTGTTTTGAAGTACTGTTTGTTAAAGTTGTGTTTGTTGACGTGTTGAGTGTTGAAGTTGTGTTTGTTGAGGTAATGTTTGGTCAGAGTGTATTAAAGTGTGTGTTGTGGGTGTTAGTGGGTGTTGAGAATGCTAGCCTTAGAGTCCAGAAAAGGAAAATCATTATTATCTTTGTAGCATTCAATTACAAAAAGATAGATACATAGATAATTTCAGCATTATAAATGTAATAAAATAAAGTTAATAAATTATCATCCTTTCTCCAGATGGGGCTTTTGAAGTATCCTGGCTATCAGATCGCCTTCTCCCTGTGGGGTAAGTGTGTTACTGTAAGTTACATAATTATTTGTTTCTACACCTTTGTACCTAAAGTTCTTATGTTTTTTAATTAAAAAATCTGTTGCAGGTTATGTGATCGTTCACATGGCAATGTTCATGATCGTCCTGATGTTCGTGTATCTGGTTATTTTACCCATACAGGAAAACAGCTTTCTTGAATGGCTGTCATGGATGGCCATCAGTCTGTATGTCCATAAATTCATCCATCCATCAGTCTATCTATTCATCTATCCTTCTACCCATTCACTTATCTGTCCACCAGTCCCTGTGTTCATTAGTGCATTCACCAGTCTATCCATCTATCCATCAGTCCATCCCTTCATTCATTCATGAGTCCATTCATCCATCTCTCCATTACATTCTTTTTCCAAGGGCAGGGAGTATCCTCCTATCCTGCTGGCCCTTGAATGCTTGTTAGCTTTATTTCTCATGTGTAAATGTGTAATTGTGTACACAGTGTGAAGTTGTGATGTAAAAATCATGTTAGAATTTATTCACAGAGTTCAGAGAAAAGTGCATTTACAATCACAGCTTCATCATTTTGTGTTTTATATTTTAACCAGATCGAATATTTTCATCCTGCTGGCTCTGATGGGGCTACAGCGCCTGCTAGGGCATTTCTTTTTCATGCAAGACAAACAGTCAGAAAACGATGAAGTAAAGCCACTAGCACTCAACAACAGGTAACATGAACGCTAATCATGTTTATTAGAGAAACCAAGCATAGCAAGTAGATTCCACTTTCAGTTCTGATTTAAACTAGCTCAGGATCTCCAGATAACCGGATAACTCTGGATAACTCAGGCTTCTTTACCTATCTCCTGTCCCTCTGTCCTCCACAGGAAGGCCTTCCATAACTTCAACTACTTCTTCTTCTTTATAAACATGATGATGGGTATGATGAGCTGTGTGCTTCGCATAATAAAAAGTGCTGTCGTGGGTCTGATGTTGGTGTCACGCATTGAGCGGACGATAATGCCAGAAGGCTTCGAGAGTCTGGACTTGAGTACGACTGTAGTTTTCCCTTTTTAATTTTTCAGTTGTTTGTTGTTCTGAAGGCACAGCTAAAACAAAACCCATCTTGATTCCAGCAAACTGTTATAATTAGCTAATGCACCTCATTTAATATCTTTTAACTGACCAGAACTCAGTGAGAAAATCTCCGGTAATCGATTTTTATATCGTAAATGTAAGGGGTTAATCCAGAGCTACAGGGTTTTACTGCAAAATGTGGAGGTGATTAAAGGCTTGATGTGAAGCAGAGCGCATTATAATTGTGTACTTCCCAGGCCTCACACCTGAACCTCCATCCAATCACAAACCACTATTCCCACCCGAACCGGCATCCAATCACAATCCACTATTCACACATGAACCTCCATCCAATCACAAACCACTATTCACACCCGAACCGGCATCCAATCACAATCCACTATTCACACCTGAACCTCCATCCAATCACAAACCACTATTCACACCCGAACCGGCATCCAATCACAATCCACTATTCACACCTGAACCGGCATCCAATCACAATCCACTATTCACACCCGAACCAGCATCCAATCACAACCCACTATTTACACGTGAACCTCCATCCAATCACAATCCACTATTCACACCTGAACTTGCATCCAATCACAATCCACTATTCACACCTGAACTTGCATCCAATCACAATCCACTATTCACACCTGAACCTCCATCCAATCACAATCCACTATTCACACTGACCAGTGGGGGTAAAAGCTGCAATAACATGTAAAAGTGATAACAGAAAAAAGCTACAGATTTTGTCCCTAGCGAGATGAAGGTCACTAAACCATATTTGTTGGTTCTCTTGTTGGTTCCTCAGGTTATTGTATGTGGGTGGGAATGATCATGGCAGATCATTATCACACTAATCCGGTGCTGGTGTGTTTCTGCCACCTGCTGCTCAAACACACTTCAAAGAGTCTCAGAGACGGCCAGTACACGCGCTTAAATTCAGGTAAGATGCGAGATTAACCTTTCTCCAAACATGAACTCACACTGAAGTGAGTATCCAGCCATGTCTCCTGCCCTGATCTCCTTACAAACAGTGTTATGATCTGTTATGTTCTCCAGAACATCAAGTGAAGGACCGGGTTCACATTCGCTGGCATGTGGTGTACACACTCCTGAGGAACCCAAAACTCATCCTGCTGAGAAAGAAGCACAAGCAAGCGAATGACAAAGAGGCAGAACTCGCCTACGCCTGGGCCATCACAAATACTGTCAGAAAAACAGCACATGGGTCTGCAGAAAACTTTGGAAACCCTGCTGGAACCTTTGGAAACCCTGCTGGAAACTTTGGAAACCCTGCTGGAACCTTTGGAAACCCTGCTGAAACCTGAGGAAGACCTGCTGAAACCTGTTGAAACTGTTATTTGTTTGTTGTATTGTCACAGTTTTTTTTCACTTCAGGAAATGTATAATTATGGGTAAGAAAACGTCCTAGAAGATCATTTTTATTCTACTGCTAGCTCTTAAACTCTGCTGTGTTAATGTTAGTCAGCTAACACACGATTTGTTTATTTAATTGTTTTGCTGAAGACGTGTGTTTTTTATCTTTTTATACAGAATTTTGTAATGTTTAAATAAAACATGATTCTTTTCATCACAATAACCTCCCGTGCTAAAGTTAGCGACTAGCGATAACCTTTGTGTTTTCATCATTACTCCAGTGTGAGAACTGACAAATTACTTCCCATGTTCATCTACATGAATTACACACACACACTTTTCAATGATTTACAGACACCATCTCTTATCAGCACTAACACACACACACACACACACACACACACACACTTAACACCAAGACTGCATTCCAGTTATTGTGAACCACTTCCTCTCAGTTTGTGAGCTCGAAGTGTGAAGTGTATGTGTAGTCTGTAGTGCATATGTAGTGTGTGTAGTGTGTGTAGTGTATATGTAGTCTGTAGTGTATTGTATATGTAGTGTGTGTAGTGTATATGTAGTCTAGTGTGTGTAGTGTGTGTAGTGTATATGTAGTGTGTGTAAAGAATATGTAGTCTGTAGTGTACTGTATATGTAGTGTGTGTAGTGTATATGTAGTCTGTAGTGTATATGTAGTGTGTGTGTGTAAAGGATATGTAGTCTGTAGTGTACTGTATGTAGTGTGTAGTGTATATGTAGTGTATATGTAGTCTAGTGTGTGTAGTGTGTGTAGTGTATATGTAGTCTGTAATGTATATGTAGTGTGTGTAGTGTATATGTAGTCTGTAGTGTATATGTGTGTGTGTAGTGTATATGTAGTCTGTAGTGTGTGTAGTGTATATATAGTGTGTGTAGTGTATATGTAGTCTGTAGTGTGTAGTGTATATGTAGTGTATGTAGTGTATATGTAGTGTGTGTGTGTGTGTGTATGTAGTGTATATGTGTGTGTGTGTGTGTGTAGTGTATGTAGTGTATGTAGTGTATATGTAGTATGTAGTGTGTAGTATATGTAGTCTGTAGTGTGTGTAGTGTATATGTAGTGTATGTAGTGTATATGTAGTATGTAGTGTGTAGTGTATATGTAGTCTGTAGTGTGTGTAGTGTATATGTAGTGTGTAGTGTAAATGTAGTCTGTAGTGTGTGTAGTGTATATGTAGTGTATATGTAGTGTAGTGTGTGTAGTGTATATGTAGTCTGTAGTGTGTGTAGTGTATATGTAGTGTATGTAGTGTATATGTAGTATGTAGTGTGTGTAGTGTATATGTAGTGTGTGTGTGTGTGTAGTGTATATGTAGTGTGTGTAGTGTGTGTGTATGTAGTGTGTAGTGTATGTAGTCTAGTGTGTAGTGTGTGTGTAGTGTGTGTATGTAGTGTGTGTGTATGTAGTCTGTAGTGTGTGTAGTGTATATGTAGTCTAGTGTGTGTAGTGTGTGTATATGTAGTCTGTAGTGTATATGTAGTGTGTAGTGTATATGTAGTGTGTGTGTAGTGTAAATGTAGTCTGTAGTGTGTAGTGTATATGTAGTCTAGTGTGTGTGTGTAGTGTATATGTAGTGTGTGTGTAGTGTGTGTAGTGCATATGTAGTGTGTGTAGTGTATATGTAGTGTGTAGTGTGTGTAGTGCATATGTAGTGTATGTAGTGTATATGTAGTGTGTGTAGTGTGTGTAGTGCATATGTAGTGTATGTAGTGTATATGTAGTGTGTGTAGTGTGTGTAGTGTATATGTAGTGTGTGTAGTGTATATGTAGTCTGTAGTGTATATGTAGTGTGTAGTGTATATGTAGTGTGTGTGTGTAGTGTATATGTAGTCTGTAGTGTATATGTAGTGTGTGTATTGTATATGTAGTGTGTGTAGTGTGTGTAGTAATCTGTAGCACATATGTATTTTGTGTATTGTGTGTAATGTAAATAGTGTGTATGTGTGTGTATAGTATAATGTGTGTTATATTTTTGGAAACAGACCCCATATGTTATTATGTTATTAATGGAAATGCAATTAGAATTAGAAGACTAGAAGTTTAGAAGTCAATAAAAGTCTCTCTCTCACACACACACACACACACACACACACACACACACACTGCTGTATGACGTGTGTATCGTCCACAGAATCAGAGTTTACACTGCAACAAAAGCACGGGGTCCAAAGTACACTCTGGGTCATGTGATCAGGAACAGTTTGTGTGTGTGTGTGTGTGTGTGTGTGTGTGTGTGTGTGTGTGTGTGTGTGTGTGTGTGTGTGGAGAAACTGAGAAGAACCAGTGTGGAGAGATTCCCATGGAGGAGCTGAAACCCTGGAGAGGAAATTTCTTAAACAGAACGGGGAGCATGTGAGTAACTTCTGCTTTCTTCTTCCACCAGGAGCTCATTCACACCACACACATGTGGACAGGAGATATTACATCATAAATATATCCCCAATATCACTTCTAATCAGCTCCACACACTCTGTCCTGAACTCCCCACACATTCCCTCAGTGTCATTATTCCACCACATGCAATTATCTGATTCATTTTATTATTGGATTTTATGATATATTTAGTGTAAAGGATCCACATGTTTCAGTGTTTTGTTGAAACTATGATTGTGATTTTTTTATTTTTTTATTAGATTTGTTATGAGTTTTTTAGGCAATGAAGGAAGTGCACTGACATGAACTGGATAAAGAACTCACACTTAGTGGTAGATCAACATTCTCATGTTCTTCCTCTATCAAGTTATTCTCTCTCTCTCTCTCTCTCTCTCTCTCTCTCTCTCTCTCTCTCTCTCTCTCCTCTCTCTCTCTCTCTCTCTCTCTCTCTCTCTCTCTCTCTCTCCTCTCTCTCTCTCTCTCTCTCTCTCTCTCTCTCTCTCTCTCTCTCTCTCTCTCTTTCTCTCTCTCTCTCTCTCTCTCTCTCTCTCTCTCTCTCTCTCTCTCTCTCTCTCTCCTCTCTCTCTCTCTCTCTCTCTCTCTCTCTCTCTCTCTCTCTCTCTCTCTCTCTCTCTCTCTCTCTCTCTCTCAGGAGAGTAAGTGTATACCGATGGATTTGTCCCTCCACGTGTCTCTCGCTCCCTCAGTGAGTATAA
>NC_060911.1:852500-867500 GCF_014805685.1 Silurus meridionalis | reverse complement strand
GTGTGTGTGTGTGTGTGTGTGTGTGTGTGTGTGTGTAGATGACTCTGGCAGATTACAGTCTGAGTGGTTTTATATTTAGGAATCTGTTAGCAGCGATTGACTCTCTGGAGGATTTGGTCAAAAACAGTAACAACACTGAGAATCTCTTTATTTCATTATTACCCTACATCAGCGAGTTCAGCCACGTAGCCTGGCGTAAGTCTGTCTGTCTGTCTCACTGTCTGTCTATCTCACAGTCTGTCTCTCTCACTGCCTGTCTGTCTCACTGTCTGTCTATCTTAATTTCTGTCTCTGTAGTAAAATGCTTGTCTGTATTTCTGTCAGTCTCACTGTCTGTGTCTCTCTGTCTCTCTGTCTGTCTTTCTCACTCTCTGTCTGTCTCTGTATGTCTGTCTCACTGTCTGTGTCTCTCTGTCTGACTTTCTCACTCTCTGTCTGTCTCTGTATGTCTGTTTCACTGTCTGTGTCTCTCTGTCTCTCTGTCTGTCTTTCTCACTCTATGTCTGTCTCTGTATGTCTGTCTCACTGTCTGTGTCTATCTGTCTCTCTGTCTGTCTCACTGTTTTTCTGTCTCAGTATCTGTCTCTGTCTGTCTGTCTGTCTCTCTGTCTGTCTCTATGTTTGTCTGTATTTCTGTCTGTTTCTTGGTCTGTTTCTGTCTGTCTGTCTCACTTTCTGTCTCTGTCTGTTTGTCTGTCTGTCTCACTGTCTGTGTTGATCTGTCTCTCTGTCTGTCTCACTGTCTTTGTCTGGCATTCTCTCTGTCTGTCAGTCTTTCTGACTGTCTGTATGTCTGTTTCTCTGTCTGTCTGACAGTAATGACCAGTTACAGTTGCTTTTGTATGTTGGTTTAGACTCCTGGTTTGCCACGACAATGTTCACCTCGCTGACATCTGTTACCTACTTGTTTCACGTGTTAGCATGTTACAGGTATACACACACACACACACACACACACACACACACACACACACACACATACACTGAATAATTGATAAAATACTTAATTGAGTAATTGACAGGAAGCACATGAAGAGGTTGTGGGCGGGAAAAAAGAACTTTCTGCCAGAAAGGTACTACAAACTCAGCTCTGCTGCCAGCGTGGTGAGTCATGTGACAATCACAACAACAACAACAACAAAAACAATAATAATAATAATAATAATAATAATAATAATAATAATAATAATAATAATAAAAGTAATCAGTATAATCAGGAACTCCTCCACTCCAGGCTTCCATTACACGATATTCAGGCTGGCAAATCGCCTTCACTCTTTGGGGTGAGTTAAATCTCATATACACACACACTCAAAAACACACACACACACACACACACACACTGACTTTACTAACAACCTTGTTGCTGAATGGATCTCCAAAGAATCTAGTGAAACATCTTCTGGAAGAGTGGAGCTCATTAAAACAGCAAATGGAGACTAAATGTTCAAAAAGAAGCACATACCAATCTGATGGTCAGGTGTCCACAAACATTTGTCTACACTGTATATGTGGAGAAGTAAATGGATAACAGATGCTGGTGGTGTGTTTTATCTCTGCAGGTTATCTTATAGTGCACTATGTGCAGTTCTTAATTGTGTTGCTGTTTGTGTATCTGGTTGTGTTACCGATCCAGAAAGGGGGGTTCCTCCCCTGGTTCTCCGCCCTGGCCACCTTACTGTGAGCATCCATTCACTCAAACAAACACATTCTGTAAAATAAATGAATGCATGTTTATAAAGGTGTTAAGCTAATGGTGGTGGTATAAGAACTGTAAAGGTTCTGCTGGTTCAGATCTTCTCCTGAAGTTCTAGACACCTTCTCATCGTATTACACAGTGGAATGTTTTTTTTAGAGAAATTCAGTTCCATGAGTTTGGATGTGTGTCTCGGTTGCAGGTTGACGATCTTCATTGTGATCGCTCTACTGGTGGTGCAGGTTGTGATGGTCAGGATCTTCTTCCTGCAGGACAAAATCTCACCCGAAGATAAAGATAAACCTTTAGCACTCAACAACAGGTAGGATGTTCTAGAAAGTCAGAGAGAAATTTTTATTGAAATGGAAATTCATGATATGTTCCAGAATTCCAGTTTCAGAGCATCATGTGCATTGTAATGAGAGGAACCTCACCCTGAAGCTTGTGTAGATGTTTTCTTTGGTGCTTATGTTTCTTTTTCTGATCCGTTCACCTTTTAGGTCCTTTGACAAATTGTCTTTGCTTTTCCACATCCAGATCTTTTCAGACATGATGGACTCCCTTGGTGAACACTGAACAGTTTTATGTTTTGTTTGACAGCACTAATGAGCTCTTCTTCTTCATTCTTCTTCTTCTTCTTCTTCTTCTTTTTGCAGGAGAGCCTTTAACAGTTTCAACTACTTATTTTTCTTTTATAACGTCATCATGGGGCTGAGCACCTGCATCCTCAGGCTGCTCAACAGCTTTGTTGTAGGAACCTGGCTTGTTCCACGCATCGACCGGACCATCATGCAGCGAGGCTATGAAGCCCTGGATCCAGGTACAAATGCAAACACTCTTCCAGCTGTATGGAGCAGGTACCATATCTATCTTTACACTCTTGGAACATCTATCATCCTGAACAGACTCTGGTTGTATTTTCCTGGAACCATTACAGATCCCAGGAAAAAAGAAAAGAAATTACATATCTGTATGAAAGCTTCCATGTAAGATGTTTTTAGTAAGCAGGAACCCAAGAAGAACCATTTAGTTGATGTTTGTCTGTAATGTTTTCTTCTCTACCCATACAGATCTGTCATGTGAGCCTTAAGAGAGGATTTTTAATTGTATGATCTCATATCTCATGTTAGGTAGCTGGGGTTAGTGACAGCTTGGCAGGGCTGGGGCTTAAACCTTCAACCTGCTGATCAGTAACCAAGAGACTTAGCTATGAAGCCACCACTTCCCTCAAATCTCTTCTGTAGGTTTCTGTAACACTTCACTGGATTATTGAAAATTCTGGTTCTAGCCATTCTGATGTGTTGTAGACACAGGTTTCCTCAAAGGTCCAATGGAGAAGAACCTTCAGGGATCTTTATTATATAATAGATCTCAACTTTATCTTGTGAGAGTAGAACACATTTAGAAGAACCCTTGATTACACAATGAGACCACAATGAACCCCTTGAATAACCTTTTTCTCGTTTTTCAACAAAAAGTGCCAAGAACCAACACTGATCACAACTGTTGAAAAAAAGAGTTCTTTACTGGTTCTTTACTGGTTCTAAGCTTCCACCAGGTTTCTCTGACAACTAAAGGACCATTATGTTTTGCAGGTTTGATATTGTTTATTGTTTATTTATTTGTGTCTCAGGTTACTGTATGTGGGTGGGAATGATCATAGCAGATCATCATCACAGTAATCCAGTTCTGGTGTGTTTCTGCCACCTGCTGCTCAAACACACTGTGCAGAGACTGGGGGCTGTGAACACGTACGCAACATTCGACAACGCAGGTAAGAGAACACACCTGCTGCTTCAGCCAATCAGAACACTCCGCTCCAAACATACAAACCATTTCTCTCATACAAGTTCTGATTATTATTGTTATTATTATTGTTTTTTTTAGCATTTGCCTGAAATCAAGAATCAAATTATCGAATAAATCTGTTACTCATGAAACATTTGCTATGCAGTTAAAGCTGCGCGAGCGGTGTTACTCAGCAACGGGGAAATATCGCCTTCGCATGAACTTATTTTTTAGCCATTTTGATGAAACAGAACCATCCAGAACAACAACATTTACCTCAGAAACTGTGTTGAAATGCAACTAGAAAATATGGACGTAGTATGTGCTAATTTTTAACCATTTTGTTTTATATATAGGCAACGTAAAGACAATTTATTTAAGACGATATTAAAGACCATTTTTATTAACAATGTAAAACACTGCGTTTGGACATTTACAGTGATGGCATTTCAGCAGAAACCCGTATCCAGGGTGACTGGGCCTTGCTCAAGGTCCCAGCAGTGATAGGGTTTCAATACTGGGATTTGAACTCACAACCCCCCAGTAAAAGTCCAACGGCATAACCACTGTGCTACAAATTCCGTTTGCACTTGTGCGTCGACTTCTGCAGTCTGTTCACTTGAAAGTGTCGCTCTATTAAAAACAAGGAACCAATTTATTGGTGTTTCCTTCAGAATACAGAGAGCACCTGGAAATGAACTGGTCAAACAATACCTGGTGAATACCTCTGTTCTTCTCTCACACAGAATTCCCAGCATTCAGCAGGGTCCGTACTCGCTGGCTGCTCCTCTATACCCTGCTCAGAAATCCAAAACTCATCCTTTTAAGGAAGAGACACCATAACCACAACCTCCACAGCGACCAGGACCCGCTCACCATCGCCCGGGTCATAACAACATCATCCCAGCTCGAGAAAAACCAGCAAATCCAACAGCGTGATGATGACGTACCTACAACTCCCAGAGGATCTCCTCTAAAACATCCCTGAATGAACAACCTAAACAACAAGTGGACTAGCTTTGGTTGGGAAATAAATCCTGTTTGGATGATGTATCTCTGCATATGTTAACAAAGAACAAGCACTAGGATTACGGCCTTTTAAATAGCTAGCCGATGTCCTACATGCTAATCGGCTAAGCAGAACTCTCAGGCTCTACATCCTGACAGAGAAACGCTAAACACATGACCGCTAGCTACTACAAATAACACAGATCACATCACAATTCCTTACTGAATATGCACTAAAAATATAAAAGGTTATCTTTGGTTACTTTTGTGTTATTTTTCATCAATAAAATCTTTTGTGAAGTTTAATAAGTGACATGTAAGGTGTAAAGCAGAAACATGACCTAGCATAATCACGCTAATTTTTTTTATTTAGATGATGTAAAAATGGGGTGACTGAGGAAATGAGACAGAACGATCCAGAACATCTACTTTTACCTCAGATGTGTCACTAAAATGCTAAAATGCAGGCAGGGTGGAGTGGGTGGAGAAGAGTGATAGCAGGAGTGATTAGTGATAGAAGAGTATCTGTGAGAGTGAAAGGGAAAGTTTATAGGACTGTGGTGAGACCTGAGATGTTGTATGGATTAGAGACAGTGGCATTGAGTGAAAGACAGGAGGTGGAGCTGGAGGTAGCAGAGCTGAAGATGTTGAGATGTTCATTGGGAGTGACGACGATGGACAGGATTAGAAATGAGTTTATTAGAGGGACAGTGCATGTAGGACGTTTTGGAGACAAGGTGAGGGAGGTGAGATTGAGATGGTTTGGACATGTGCAGAGGAGGAACACGGGGTATATCAGTAGGAGAATGCTGAGGATAGAGACACCAGGAAGGAGGAAAAGAGGAAGACCAAGGAGGAGGTTTATGGATGTGGTCAGGGAAGACATGCAGGTAGTTGGTGTGAAAGAAGAAGATGTAGAGGACAGGGGGGAATGGAAATGGATGATCCACTGTGGCGCCCCCTAATGGAAGAAACTGAAAGAAGAAGATTTTGTTTTATTTAGATGATTTAAAAATGGGGTGACTGAGGAAATGAGACGGAACGATCCAGAACATCTACTTTTACCTCAGATGTGTCACTAAAATGCTAATGAAAGACGTAGAAATGATATTATTACAATTTTTACACTTCGCCTTAACCACTGATTAACGTCGGTCATGACTTCCACTCTCTTTCTATTGTTAATCTTCTGCTAATAACCTTTTTTAAAAACGTTTCACAATAAAATAAATTGTTTTTATGTATTATATTATTTTATGCACTTTTCTGTTGTAATTTTTGTTACTGTTATTAAAATTGTCATTTAATTAATTTATTACTAAAATAAGGTGAAAAACTGTAGAATGTTTATTTTTTAATAATAAACAAATACCAAATATAATATTATATCGATATTTTTTAATCAAGATATAAAGAAACCGGTTATAGCAACTTAGCTAGCAAAAATAAATAAATACATAAAATAATTACCCGCAGGATTCGATTGTCCTTGCGAGTCGACTCGTGCATTCGATTCATTTAAAAGAATTGCGCTTGTTTAAAAAAAAAAAGAACCGATTCATTGGCGGTTTCTTCAAACCTACTGAGACTGATGAGAATTAGCCAAACTTCAGGTGAGATTAAATACAATTTTATTTCATATTTATGTGCACATTAATTACATTTTCTTCATTTTGAACGTTTTAATGACATTATTGTCGGTACCTGACTCGGATTTTGGGTCAATTAGCTTCATTTCTTTTGCTAATTTTGATGAATAAAAACTGGCTAATTGCCACATCAATTAGCATAAAGTTAGCACGAAATAAATCTTATTCTGATTAAATAAACATTAGTTAGCCTTTTTTTAATCACAGATAAGATTTATTTTGGGTTTTTTTTGTTGTCCATTCGTCAAGAAACAAATTAAAACGTTAGAAACAAAGTCACTTTTATATTTGACTGATTTAATGGCAAAAAAGTGTAATTATAAATGTATTTATTTACTTATAAGGATTAATATTAGCTTTAGAATAAACTAAAATTATTATATAATAATTCCACTTCATTCCACTTACTAGTTAGATATTCACATAAACTAATGATATTAATGCATTAATTCTTTTCTTGTTAAAAAAAGTAATTAAAAAATCTAACATTTATAATTATAAAGTGATAATAATAATAATAATAATAATAATAATATTCCTGGGGTGAGAAATGATAATAAAGAATAATAAAAGACTGTAGATATGGTATCATTTATCAATAATCTATGGGAGTTGATTACAGCATTGGATTTTAAATCTGAAGGTTGTGAGTTTAAACCCCAGCCATGCCTGGGCCCCTGAGCAAGGCCCTTAACCCTATAATTCATTTCAATTCAATTCATCTTTTATTTGTATGGTGCTTTTACCAATGGACAATGTCTTAAAGCAGTTAAATCCATCTGTCAAATGTGTAAATGGAAAAAAGTGTTATTGTGTGTGTGTGTGTGTGTGTGTGTGTGTGTGTGTGTGTGTGTGTGTGTGTGTGTGTGTAGGATGTGTGACGTGGACTCGGTGAAGAAGATGCTACGTGCCGTGCTGCAGAGCAGTAAAGGCGGCGTGGCGTTGTGTCGTGTGCAGTCCGATTACCGCGCCCTGACCGGAGACTTCATCCCTAACGCTCAACTGGGCTACAGGAACCTGGAGAACTTCCTCAGGAGCATTCCTGACGTGGTACAGCTCCGACAGTCCCACAGCGGAGAGGTGAGACTGACACGTGGCCTACACGGTTAGATGGGGTGTGTGTGTGTGAACAGATTAACCAAATTAATAACCGATTAATTAAACGATAGTTTTTAAAGTGGTACTGGATTAAAAACAAACTCTCTGTAAAATACTACTAAACTTCATCACAAAAACAAAAACACTACTGAATCATGAAAATGTGCCAGAATAAATTAATTAATTTACTCATTAATAATTTAATATTATTAATAAATACAGTATTTCACAAAAGTAAATACACCCCTCTCATTTCAGCAACTATTTTATTATATTCTCTGAAGAAACAATACAATAGAAATAAAACTTGGACATGGACAACTCATCAGAGCTGCACAGGTTGTTGCTGGGATCCTCTTCCACTCCTCCATAATGAGCAGTTCTTCACCTGCTGCTTGAGGAGCCCCACTGGTGCTCAATAGGGTTCAGGTCTGGAGATATACTTGGCCATTCCATCATCTTCACCCTCAGCTTCCTCAGCAGGGCAGTTGTCATCTCGGTGGTGAGTTTTGGGTCGTTATTAAGTTGGAAAACTGCTGTTCGACCCAGTTTCAGAAGGAAGAGCATCATGTTCTCACAGTACATATTGGAATCCATGTTTCCCTCGATAAACCGCAGCTCTGCAGTACCAGCAGCACTCATGCAGCTCCAGACCATGATGCTGCCACCACCATGCTTGACTGTAGAGAAGACACAGTTTTCTTGGCATTTGGCATATACTTGGTTCTCCTCACCAGGGCATCACTACACATGCTGGACACCATCTGAGCCAAACAAGTTTATCTTCGTCTCATCAGACCACAGGACATGTTTCCTGTAATTCATTCTCTTGAACACTTTGTTTTTCAGCAAACTGTTTGTAGGTTTTCTTGTGAGCAGCTTCAGAAGAGGTTCCTTCAGGGTCGAGGGTCTGAAACCGACTTGTTGCTGTGTGTGGCGTATGGAGTACTGATGAGTGGATCTTCTGCTTCTGCAACCTCTAAATCAATGCTGCAGCACTCATGTGTCTGTTTTTTGAAGCAGCTTCTGCACCTGATGCTCAGCACGAGGACTCGACTTCTCTGGTGGACCCTTGTGAGGTCTGGTTTAAGTGGAACCCGTCACCTCTGTATGACCCTGAACACTGTACTGTAACTCAGTTTCAGGGTGATACTGATCTTCTTACAGCCTCGGCATCTTTGTGGAGAGGAACAGTAATAATTCTCAAATCCTCAGAGACTCTTCACCATGAGGTCCATGTAGAACATCCAGTGGTCAGTATGAGAGAATCGACTCAAAGCTCCAGATTGAAACTGCTCTAATAGAAGATACACACATTGTATGTTTCTGAAAAGCAGATAAAAACATGAACATGTGGATTTACATGTTTACACCACATACAGCTGTTATCACTGAGGGTGTACTTACTTTAGTTGGCGGTTATTTAGACAGTAAAGTCTGTTATTTTTAGAGGACAGTGTAAATCTGTACTGCTACAAACTGCACTTTAATTCTCTGAATATATCCACCTTTTATTTCTATAGTTTTGTCTCTTGAGAAGATGCTAAAATGGTTGGTGAAATGTGAGGGGTGCACTTACTTTTGTGATAGTGTATGATATTGCGCTCTCCGTGCAGTGCGCAGTCTCGCATGTAAAAACAAACAGCACGTGCCGTCAGTGATTCGCCTCTAGAGGTCGCTATCCTAATGACAGCAGACACAAAGAGTGGTTTAGCTTTAGGAGATGGTGTGGTGTTCAGGATGGGATTTTTTCAGCAGAACATTTTGGTAAAATCCTGTTTCAAGACTGTGAACGATGTAAAGCTGTGTGTGTGTGTGTGTGTGTGTGTGTGTGTGTGTGTGTGTGTGTGTGTGTGTGTGTGTGTGGCGTGCGTGTGTGTAGGTGATGTGCTTCGCGGCCGTGTGTAAGGAAACGGCCCACATCGCTCAGCTGGTCTCTCGGCAGAGGGACTCGAAGAAGAACTCTGGCTGGTCTCAGCTGCTGAACTGTCACATGAGGACAAAATCATCCTCACTGTTCACACACAGCGGTAACACACACACACACACACACACACACACACACACACACTGATAGCATTCTGTGATAAAATATATTTAAATATTTGACCTTTTTTTTTTTTTTTGCAGCCAATCCTCGCTCGTCCCTGAGGCAGCCTGGTCACCTGACCTCAAACAGCAGCTTCCTGAAATCTTCAGTATTACCTGTCGGACCTCAAGGTGACCAGCGACCGGTCTGTAAGCCGAGAATCCAACAGGACGTGACCACTCGCTCGTCCAGCAAGAACCAAAACACAGGTGAAGTAGGAGAACACACACAGTTCTGGTAGTGATGTGAGAGAATCATGTTGCTGAAACGTGTGTCCTCCAGAGGGTGACGTGGAGCTGTTACAGAGTCGTGTGAAGCAGCTCCTGCAGAAGTACAGCAGCGGTGTGTGGCTCTCCAAACTGCCTCAGCTTTACAGCACCATGTTCCACCAGGAGCTTCCCTCACACGTACACACACTGCTGGAGACCTGGACGCACGTCTGCATTGTGAGCACACACACACACACACACACACAGTTGGAGAAGTGATGTCCCTGTAATGTAGGTGTCAAAAATGTGTGTGTGTGTGTGTTGCAGGTGGAGAAGCCTGGTGTTGGGAGTGTATCAGGGCACCTGGTTTACCCTGCTAAAACCCCGTCTCCGAAGCTCCACACGCCTCCTTCTACCCCACAGAAATCTTTCCAAATCGCCCCACAATCCCCAACTTCTACCTCTCTGATGCCCCTGAGGTCACTCACACCTGAGTCCTTGCCCCGCCCCTTGCCCACCCCTCCATCTACGCCCCCTACCCCGGTCTTTCAGGACGTGAAAGATAAAGTGCGGGAGCTCCTGAATAAATACACTCATGGCTTGTGGTCTCACGCTCTGCCCCGCCTCTTTCAGGAGGTCTTCAGGTACAGCCCCATACACTTGTATCTTCACCTCCAACTTCATCTTTTCACCTTTCTTACTTTTTATTTTTATTCAATTACCCCTGCAGGTGTGAGTTCCCACAGTCGCTCCTGGACGACCTCTCTCCTCTGGCAGACACGTGTGCGATCGAATATCCGATGCCACAAAATCGCAACAAGGCCATCTTATACACCCTGCCCACCCTGAGCCTGCCTTCTAAGCCCCGCCCACAGCCCAGATCACGCGTCATCGACTACTACGGCAACCCGAAGGTGCCACATCTTACCCTGCCTGAGGAGGAGTTCTCATCCGTGCTGGTGATGGAGGCCAACGGCACAGATGACGTCGTGTTTAGGTTCTCGCACACATTCGAAGTGCGGTATTTTTTAAATATGAATCTGGGTTCCTCACAAGCTTTGCTCTTTCAGGTTCGTGGGAAAAAAATATTCTCATGCTGCGGAGAAGATGGAGGACGCCATGTTGGAGTTTTATCATGGTGAAGGGGCGGGCCTTTTTCTGGCCACGCCCACACTCGGTCAGCTGGTGGCTGTTGCCCTGGATTACAAGACCGTCCTCAGAGCTCAGGTGCACCAGATCTCGGAGAATGACGTGAAGGTAAGTGTGTGTGTGTGTGTGTGTGTGTGTGTGTGTATTTATACAATTCTGTATGTAGAAAAATAAATCCAGCGTTTGTGTGAATCTGTAGGTGTACTGTGTGGATCACGATTTCTCAGAGGTGGTGACCAGTAAGCAGTTGCTGCAGCTTACCAAACAGTTCCTCACACTACCATTCCAGGCCACTAGTGGCCAGCTTGCAGGTAATACACACACACACACACACACACACACTTCACACACCTCTATCTGCCTTGCGTGTGTTAGTGTGTTACTTTTTGCTGTGTGTGTGTGTGTGAGGTCTGGAGCATTTTAGTGAGGACCTGGTGGTGCTGAAGACTCTGAAGACGTTAGCCTGTGGGCGGACGCTCTTAGCCGAGCTGGTGGAGCGAGAGACTTCACTCCTCATGGTGTTGTACGACACGTCAGGCGAAAAGGACGTGAACGTGAACGCTGCGTGTCTCGCCGCGCTGCAGGACAGGAGCATGCAGAACCCGTTACAGGTTACAGCGATACACACACATGCGTTTTAGAGTGTTGGAGGTCCCGTGTATGTTAGTGTAACCTCGCGGTGTGTGCAGGTCGACAGCTCGTACTCCCACGTGTGTGTGACCAACGTGGCATCCGACGGCAGCGTATTCTGCCAGCTTCCGTCCCGAGGCCTGTCCAAGCTCCGAGGAGTCATGGACAAGATCGAGGCCTACTTCCTGTCTCAGGTCTCCTAACTTCATTCACATTCGGTTTCATTTCTCCACATTTACATCGTTTTTTAACCCTTCACCCTTCACTCTTCCTCTGTGTGTGTGTGTGTGTGTGTGTGAGAGCAGGCCTCATGGGAGCTCTTGGTGTCTGAGCCGTTTTGTGGTAAAGTGTGTTTGGCACAACACAAAGGGAAATGGGCTCGAGTTGAGGTGAGCATATAGAAACCTGCTCCTGGATTTACCTTCTGTTCGTATCACAGCTGTGTATCATCACGATAAAACTAAACCTTTACACTGTTCAATGGTCATTTTTAAAACTCTTTTGTTCAACACATGCACAGAGTCGTTAACGACGCCTAATATGAAGTGGGATTGATGATGATGTATGAGCATTAGCATTATGCTAGTAATAGAAGCATGATCTGAGCACTAACTTAGAGAATGCAGTCAGGAGAGGAAACAAATTCATGATGGTCTTTAAGCTACAAATTAAACTTCGTCTGGTTATAAACACAACCACAAACGTCACATCATGTTTCTGAGATTTTCAACGTCATTTTAATATTTTCCCTTCTGAAAAACGTTTTCAGCAGCGTCCCCAGGAAACAGGTGGATATTCATGCTAACATTAGCGTCGTGCTCTCATGCTAGTTCTTCCTGTCACTAGTACAGAGATATGAAGACTGCTGTCTATCTATCAGGATATGAAAACGATAAACCACTGCCATGAATGATTATTATTTTTTTTTTTTTTTTGTAAATATCAGGGTTTTTTTTTAAATTTGATACTGAATCGCCACACAAAATATTGCGGCGCTCACGTGTATGTGTATTTTCTGACCGGTACTTGAAACTGTAATGGAGAAGAATAAGTTCTTACGTCTTCCCAGTATCACTAACGAGTTCTGCTTTAATTACGAATCCATACACACCTGTTCTTGTGTTCCCTTAAACGCTTTAAACCGACGTTTTATTCCTAATATACACGAGAAAGAAATACAGAAAATGTTTCTCAAAATAATTTACAAAAATTACACCTTTAATTTACTGTGTGTGTGTGTGTGTGTGTGTGTGTGTGTGTGTGTGTGTGTTTCTCCTTCAGATCACTAACCTGCATGGCAGCCGTGTTCTGGATGTAGAGTTTATGGATTTGGGATTTCCTGCTTCTCTGGAGCTCAGTGAGTTGAGGGAGATTCCTGCAGTGTTCATGAGAGAGCTCCTCACCATACCAACACAGGTACACACACACACACACACACACACACCCCACTGCAGGTACAATCAGAATCACATTTATTACTGAATGCTGATTCAAACCGTGTGTGTGTGTGTGTGTGTGTGTGTGTGTGTGTGTGTGTGTGTGTGTGTGTGTGTGTGTGTGTTTGTGCACAGGCTATAAAGTGTCGTTTAGCTGAAGTGGAGCATAATGGAGATGTTTGGCCTCCTGATGTTGTTCTGTGGCTCAGAGAGACTCTGCTCAACACTGCAGAGTGCACAATGAAGGTGTGTAAAGGGGGAGGGGCTTATATAATCACATCATCACCCGTCCTAATCGTGTGTGTGTGTGTAGATATCCTGTCTGGACTCAGCAGGTCAGGTGCAGGTTTACCTTTTCCTCGGCTCTGACGCTCTCGATCCGAGCTCCAGCATTAATCTCCAGCTCCCATTCTCCTCCTCGTCCTCGGTTTGCCACCCCGTCTCTACGGTTCAGGCCCCTCCACCGCCCCAGCGTTCAGGCCCTGTTACCCCGGTCATGCCTCCAGCGCTGGAGCTGCCCCAGGAGGGGCAGACCCTGGACGTGTTCGTGTCGGTGGCGTGTCACCCCGATCACTTCGTCCTGCAGCCCTGGCGGGAGCTGTACAAGCTGGTGGTGCTGATGGGGGAGATGATCCTCTACTACAACCGGCAGGAGGCCACGCTTATCACCCCCGAGAAGAACAGCATCTACGCCGCCAAGATCGACAGCAAGTAAAGAAGGAAGGGATGGAGGGGTAGTGTTGGGATTCATTCAGATTAATCACTTTTTCTTCTTCTCTCCATCTCTCTCCAGTTGGCATCGTGTCCTGGTGAAGGGGGTTCTGCAGAACTCTCTGGTCTCCGTCTACCAGCTTGATTACGGGAGACACGAGCTAGTGTCCACCTCTCAGCTCCGCCCCCTCATTCACGAATTTAGGCAGCTGCCTTTCCAGGGAGTCCCCGCCCAACTCGCAGGTACACACCTTTTTAATATTTACTCATTTTTAATCAAATCTGCTCAAACAGAAATAATCACGTGTTTAATATGCACTATATATTATTGGTGTAACGTGCATGTGTTCCCGACACAACTTTCCGGTTCAGTGCACACGTGTACCGAATGCATTCCTTTGTACAGTATGTGTGGGACGTAGTTTCCTCAGGAACGTATTGAGTGGCGGACCGCAAGTTTGTTTATCCTCCGCCTCGCACGTCGTGTAGTTTATTTTATTACTAATAAACTTAAAAACATACACAACATTGCCAGCGTGAGGGGGAAAAGAAGTGTTAGCACAGTGTGATACCAATACCAGTGGTGTGAAATCCCATCACTTCCAGTTCAGCGATTACACATTCTCTAGAGTCTGCTCTAGAGGAGAAAATCCTGACAATCCACATATGGAGGAAGTGAATACATCAGTGGAACAGTTCAGTAGAACATATCTTTAGAAAATTAAATGTAACACACACGCACACACGGAGCTCATCGCTCACTCGCTCGTCTGTTTGTCACGTGTCAGGAGTGCGACGTGGTAACTGGAGTGAGGAAGCCGCTATCGTGTTCCGCAACCACGTGGAGCGCCGGCCACTGGTGGCGCTCGTCCACTCCATCCAGCAGGGGGCGCAGCCATGGGAAAAGAAAATGTCCGTCTACCTGGTGGACACGTCTCAAGAACAGCAAGACGACTGGATCCACACCACCATGGCCGAGTTCAGGAACGAAACCAACAGCGAGGCTTAACTTTAGTCTGCGTTCTTTAGGCTGTGTTCCAATCCACTCTAGTTGTGTTCCAATCCACTCTAGTTGTGTTCCAATCCACTCTAGTTGTGTTCCAAAAGTATGACTATACAGTATATTGAAATGTATGTTTTAGGGCTGCGTGTCAAATCCCATTCTAATGATCAATAGTGAATAAATAAAGAAATAAATATCCGTTACTTTGAAAAGCTCCACATCACGTTTGAGACACAGCCTCTCGAAAACCTGGAAATCTCTCTCTCTCTCTCTCTCTCTCTCTCTCTCTCTCTGTTTGCAGTGAAGTTTTTTTGTGGTGATTTGTGTGTTTGATTTGTTTATTTGATGCACTACTGATATTTCCTTTTATTCTGCACTTGCTGATGTTTTGTGTGTGTGAGAGAGAACAAGGAAAAAAAAAATGTGTTCAGTTTGTGTTCATGTTTTATTAAATACAAGAAAAAATTAAGGTGTGTGTGTGTGTGTGTGTGAGAGAGAGAGAGAGAGAGAGAGAGAGTGTGAGGGAGTGGGATT
>NC_060911.1:837500-847500 GCF_014805685.1 Silurus meridionalis | reverse complement strand
GAAACAGCGGTGAGGGCGGGGACAGAGAGAGAGAGAGAGAGGGAGGGAGTGAGTGTGTGTGTGTGTGTTTGAGAGTGGGAGTGTGTGTGTGTGTGTGTGTGTGTGTGTGTGTGTGTATGTATGCATGCCCCTGTCCGGGTTTACCGGCTGTGTGCGGATCTCTGGTGTTAGTTTGGTGAGAGTGTGGATTTTATTTGGAGGAAGCTCGCGCCCGTGTCAGTGTGAGAGTGCGTGTGCACGCGCTCCCGGTTGCCTGTGTGCGCGCCGTGTTATCGCTCCGAGAACACCAAAGAAGCCATATCTGGGCAAAGTATTCACCCGTGCTATATATAGATAACAGCGGTGAGTACACACACACACGCACACACACACATGCGCGTGCATGAAAATAACCTGCTTTCACACTGCTCTGTAAGTACATTAATATTACACCGGGTTTTAATGATCACTATTGACCGGAGGAAATGTTGGAGCGCGCGCACCACTAAAACAACTTTATACTGATAATTGTAACTTTTAAAAATGTTTTGTTTAAAACGCGCGCGCTGACACTAATCCTGTTCATTACCGACCACACCGCCTTTCATTTATTACTTCATTAACTGGAAGTCATTTGGTGTGTAATTATCGGTTTGCGCGCGCGTGGGTGCGCTGTCAGTTATAAACTTCTCACACACACACACACGTTACAAGAAAATCTGATTTAGCAAGTTTTAAATGGAGTGTGTGTGTGTGTGTGATGAAAACAGTATTTTAAAAAAGCTCAAATGATATAGTTTCGAGGTGATCATCATCATCATCATCATCATCACACACACACTGAAAGAATATTGTTTGGGGCCCCTGCCTGCTTGTGCCTGTATTATATATTCTACAGAACATGAGCACAGAAATTCACATGGTACTTAATAGGGTTTTATTTTATTTTACAAAATAACAAATAAATGCAAAGTTTTTTTCTGCACAGTAAAATTTAAATATTCAAATGTAACATTATAAATATGCAGTTTATAATAAAACCAGTAATAAACATGGACATAAATATGAAAATGATATGAATGATTATCGCTTTGATCTTTAACTTTAACGCATCACTTCACCTCAGAAGAACCAAAATCTCATCGTCTGACTTCTTTCGTTGGCTGTCACTTGTGACGTGTTTAAAAACCAGGCGAAGCTGTAAAACCTCATGATTTTGGAGAAATCTGCGATTTTCACCAGAACCACACACAGGTGGAGTGAAGAAGATCCACACTGCTACTCACCTCTCCAACATCCTGTAGAAAGCCTGCTGAGATCCTGTGTGTATGTGCTGAAGAATGAGTGGTGCACTGCCTGAATTTGATCTTCTTCTACAACTTTAACTTCAGGATCACAGAAAACCCGTCACAGATCATGCAGTGGTTTGGAAGCTGATATCCAGGGCAGAGATTACAGTTTATTATCCAATGCCACAAAAAACACGTTGTTACTTCATCAAATTGTAGGTTTTTGTGGTTTTCATTAAATCTCAGGCAAATAACTAATATAAATATTAGAATTAATCACAGATCATCACCATCATCACCATCATCACCATCATCATCATCATCATCACCATCATTATCACCATCATCATCACTATCATCACCATCATCATCATCACCATCATCACCATCATTATTACCATCACCACCATCATCATCATCATCATCATTATTATCACCATCATCACTATCATCATCATCCTCTTCATCATCACCAACATCATCATCATCATCACCACCATCATCATCACTATCATCACCATCATTATCACCATCACCACCATCATCATCATCATCATCATTATCACCATCATCACTATCATCATCATCCTTTTCATCATCACCACCATCATCATCATCACCATCATCATCATCATTAGCACCATCATCATCATCATCATCACCATCATCATCATCATCATCACCATCATCATCACTATCATCACCATCATTATCACCATCACCACCATCATCATCATCATCATTATCACCATCACCACCACCATCATCATCATCATTATCACCATCATCACTATCATCATCATCCTCTTCATCATCACCACCATCATCATTATCACCATCATCATCACACTCTCCTGTGTGTGTTTAGTTGTGCTGGTGATCAGTTCTCTGTGACAGCAGCTATGAGCAGGTTTCACTATCTGTCTCTCTTTCCATCTCTTTCTATCTCTTTATTCCTCTTTCTTTCAGTCTGTCTATATAACTCTCTGTCCATCTCTCTTTCAGACTTTCTCAGTCCCTCAATCAGTCTTTTTATTCGTCTCTCTTTATCATCAGTCTTTATTTAAATCTCTCTATCAGTTTCTCTACCAGTCCCTCTACCAGTCTCTCTATCAGTCTCTATTTCAGTCTCTCTATCAGTCTCTATTTCAGTCTCTACCAGTCTATCAGTCTCTATTTCAGTCTCTATCAGTCTCTATTTCAGTCTCTCTATCAGTCTCTATTTCAGTCTCTACCAGTCTATCAGTCTCTATTTCAGTCTCTATCAGTCTCTATTTCAGTCTCTAACAGTCTTTATTACAGTCTCTATTTCAGTCTCTATTTCAGTCTCTCTATCAGTCTCTATTTCAGTCTCTCTACCAGTCTTTCTATCAGTCTCTCTATCAGTCTCTCTACCAGTTCCTCTTTCAGTCTCTCTATCAGTCTCTCTACCAGTCTCTGTCTATCAGTCTCTTTACCACTCTCTCTATCAGTCTCTCTACCAGTCTCTCCATCAGTCTCTCGACCAGTCTCTCTACCAGTCTCTCTACCAGTCTCTTTATCAGTCTCTCTACCAGTCTCTCTATGCATCTTTTGACCCCAGACGTTTACAATCTGAGTCTGAGTTTAAATTTATCACATGAGACAGTGAGACTCCTGCCACCTGTCGCTCTCGCCTTCCTAATAGAGCAACTGTTTGTGTGAGTGTGTGTGTGAGTGTGTGAGTGTGTGTGTGTGTGTGTGTGTGTGTGTCCTTTCCATGACTCTTTCCCAGTCTGCTCTTGAGTCTTCACTCACAAAGGACACACTCGGGGAAACAAAGTCTTTGTATGTAATGTGACCTTTCAGAAAAGAGCTGCTTTTGTTTGTAATATCGGTGTGACGCTGCGTTCTGATTGGCTGAAACCTCGGCTGTGTGGATAAAGCTGTATTTTATTCAATATTAACGTGTTTAGTGCCACCACATTTTACTTCTTTTCTGCTGGAATGAAACTATAACTAATCACACCACAGGCTCCACCCATAATGCTGCAGTAACCAATCAGATGTCAGTTCCAGGCTGTAACGCTCCCGGAACCCCGCCCACAATACAATTAGAACCAATCGTATCACTCTTCTTAAGCTAATTTTCTTTGTGCAGTTTCTGAGGATTGTGGAGGACGTTTTGTCTCGTCCTGGTTGTGGTCTTTTCCTCATCCTCCACGCACCCTCTACCCGTTCCTCACTCGTCCTCCACCTGTTCTCCACTCCTCTCTCACCATGTCATACCGTAAGGAGATGGAGAAGTATCGAGATGTGGATGAGGATGAACTCCTGCAGAAGCTCAGTGAAGAAGAACTCAGGAGACTCGAGGATGAACTTGAAGAGCTCGATCCTGATGTAAGTCCTGATCATTGTTTACACTATATAATTACAATATTTATCACCATGGAAACGTGAAAATATCACCACTGTGTAGTTAAGCTAAATAGTTACTGGATTGAGATCTGATTGGATGGTAAAGTGATTGGATGGTAATGAGTGTGATATGATTGGATGGTGATGAGATCGGATGGTGATGAGTGTGATGTCATTGGATTGGATGGTGATGCGTGTGATGTAATTGGATTGAATGGTGATGAGTGTAATGTGATTGGATGGTGATAAGTGTGATGTAATTGGATAGTGATGAGTGTAATGTGATTGGATTGGTTGGTGATGAGTGTGATTTGATTGGATGGTAATGGGTGTGATGTGATTGGATTGGATGGTGATGAGTGTGATGTGATTGGATGGTGATGAGTGTGATGTGATTGAATGGTGATGAGTGTGATGTGATTGGATGGTGATAAGTGTGATGTGATTGGATGGTGATGAGTGTGATGTGATTGGATGGTGATGAGTGTGGTGTGATTGGATGGTGATGAGTGTGATGTGATGTGATGTGATTGGATGGTGATGAGTGTAATGTGATTGGATGGTGATGAATGTGATGTGATTGAATGGTAATGAGTGTTTTGTGATTGGATTGATGGTGATGAGTGTGATGTAATTGGATTGGATGGTGATGAGTGTGATGTGATTGGATGGTGATGAGTGTAATGTGATTGGATGGTGATGAGTGTTTTGTGATTGGATTAGATGGTGATGAGTGTGATGTGATTGGATTGATGGTGATGAGTGTGATGTGATTGAATGGTGATGAGTGTGGTGTGATGTGATGTGATTGGATGGTGATGAGTGTGATGTGATGTGATTGGATGGTGATGAGTGTGATGTGATTGGATGGTGATGAGTGTTTTGTGATTGGATTAGATGGTGATGAGTGATGTGATGTGATTGGATGGTGATGAGTGTGATGTGATTGGATGGTGATTAGTGTTTTGTGATTGGATTAGATGGTGATGATGTGATGTGATTGAATGGTGATGAGTGTGATGTGATTGGATGGTGATGAGTGTAATGTGATTGGATGGTGATGAATGTGATGTGATTGAATGGTAATGAGTGTTTTGTGATTGGATTGATGGTGATGAGTGTGATGTAATTGGATTGGATGGTGATGAGTGTGATGTGATTGATGGTGATGAGTGTAATGTGATTGGATGGTGATGAGTGTTTTGTGATTGGATTAGATGGTGATGATGTGATGTGATGTGATTGGATGGTGATGAGTGTGATGTGATGTGATTGGATGGTGATGAGTGTGATGTGATTGGATGGTGATGAGTGTGATGTGATGTGATTGATGGTGATGAGTGTGATGATGTGATTGGATGGTGATGATGTGATGTGATTGATGGTGATGAGTGTGATGTGATTGGATGGTGATGAGTGTGATGTGATGTGATTGGATGGTGATGAGTGTGATGATGTGATTGGATGGTGATGAGTGTAATGTGATTGGATGGTGATGAATGTGATGTGATTGAATGGTAATGAGTGTTTTGTGATTGGATTGGATGGTGATGAGTGTGATGTAATTGGATTGGATGGTGATGAGTGTGATGTGATTGGATGGTGATGAGTGTAATGTGATTGGATGGTGATGAGTGTTTTGTGATTGGATTAGATGGTGATGAGTGTGATGTGATTGGATTGGATGGTGATGAGTGTGATGTGATTGAATGGTGATGAGTGTGGTGTGATGTGATGTGATTGGATGGTGATGAGTGTGATGTGATGTGATTGGATGGTGATGAGTGTGATGTGATTGGATGGTGATGAGTGTTTTGTGATTGGATTAGATGGTGATGAGTGTGATGTGATGTGATTGGATGGTGATGAGTGTGATGTGATTGGATGGTGATTAGTGTTTTGTGATTGGATTAGATGGTGATGAGTGTGATGTGATTGAATGGTGATGAGTGTGATGTGATTGGGTGGTGATGAGTGTGATGTGATTGAATGGTGATGAGTGTGATGTGATTGGATGGTGATGAGTGTAATGTGATTGGATAGTGATGAGTGTGATGTGATTGGATGGTGATGAGTGTTTTGTGATTGGATTGGATGGTGATGATTGTGATGTAATTGGATTGAATGGTGATGAGTGTGATGTGATTGAATGGTGATGAGTGTGATGTGATGTGATTGGACGAGTAGAGGCTGTAAGTGTATTTTCTTCTAGTGGATTTTACAGAATGGTGTAAAGATAAACATCTGGAACCTAAGATAAGGATGTGTTTGAAGTTCAGTGGATTCTGCAGTCCATCCAGCGTCACATTCCTTACACACACACACACACACACACACACACACACACACACACACACACACACACACACACACTTCAGGAGTGTGAGACAGTGTTAGGTCCCAGCCATAGAGGAGGTTATTAATAGCTGTGTACAGATTATAAGTGGATAAGTTAGAGGTTGATGGTGTGGTTCCTCTTGTGGTTCCTCTGGAGAATCTGTAAATCAACAGCTCATTATTACCCCGACTTACACACCACGTCTTCATTACTCTTATCACGTGTGATTTACAGTCTTGCCAGTGTTTCCCAGAAGCACTTGTTGTCAACGTGGCGGTAAAAACACCTGCACACTGTGTATTAAATAAGTGTGTGTGTGTGTGTGTGTGTGTGTGTGTGTATGTGTATGTGTGTGTGCGCGTGCTGACAGAATGCTCTGTTACCGGCTGGGATGAGACAAAGAGATCAGACGAAAAAAGCTCCGACTGGAACGTTTCACAGAGACAACCTGCTGGCTCACCTGGAGAAACAGGCCAAGGAGCATCCAGACAGAGACGACCTGGTGCCCTATACTGGAGAGAAGAGAGGTCACACACACACACACACACACACACACACACACACACACACACACACATTCTGACGAAAGTTTAACTCCGATGGATCATCAAGGGAGTACTGTAGTTTTTACGATTGTGTGTGTGTGTGTGTGTGTGTGTGTGTGTGTGTGTGTGTGTGTGTGTGCAGGGAAGCCATGGGTTCCAAAAACGAAGGTTGTAAATCCGATTCTAGAAGACGTCACACTGGAGCCGGAGCTGGAGGAAGCTTTAGCCAATGCTACAGATGCAGAACTGTGTGACATTGCAGGTACATGTTGTGGGGGTCACCCTATATATCAATACGCCTCTCTGAAATACCCTGCCCCAACCTGCCCCGCCCTGTCTTACTCTGCCCCCAAACTGCCCCGCCCTGTCTTACCCTGCCCCGCCCAGTCTTACCCTGCCCCCAACCTGCCCCACGCTGTCTTACCCTGTTTCCAACCTGCCCCACCCTGTCTTACTCTGCCCCCAAACTGCCCCGCCCTGTCTTACCCGGCCCCGCCCTGTCTTACCCTGTTCCCACCCTGCCCCACCCTGTCTTACCCTGTTCCCAACCTGTCTTACCCTGCCCCAACCTGCTTCGCCTGTCTTACCCTGCCCCACCCTGTCTTACTCTGCCCCAAACTGCCCCGCCCTGTCTTACCCTGCCCCAACCTGCCCCGCCCTGTCTTACCCGGCCCCGCCCTGTCTTACCCTACCCCCAACCTGCCCTGCCCTGTCTTACCCTGTTCCCAACCTGCTTCACCCTGTCTTACCCTGCCCCACCCTGTTCCCAACCTGCCCCACCCTGTCTTACCCTGCCCCCTTTTCATATTACCACAGCACCATACAGCAGATGGCCTCAGGGGGGATTTAATTGGCTAATTAAAAGAGGGCATTCCAAAACACACTTCCAGATCTCATTTGAAGAAGCAGATTTAATGCCTAGGGTAATAAAACAAATTACAATATTTTACATATAACTTATTTAACATGGGAGATCGATCTGAGTGGGAGGGGCTTACTTTGTCTCGGCTCCAATCAATCACAGTGACAGTAGCCAATCGTATGTGTCTATGAGTCGGGGTATGTGGAAGAGGGCAGACAGCCCTTTACCTAAAGTGTTGAGAGAAATAGTTACAAAATGTTTGCTAATACGTATTAATAATTCTGATCTTTCTCCTCCTCCTATAACATCACTCCTGTTCATCCGAAACACCACTGACCTCCAGTAACCTTCTCACTGTGTGTGTGTGTTTCTCCTCCTCCTCTCCAGTCACCTTCATCACTCCTCCTTCATTCTCCATCCCTCGTTCCACTCGGTTCTAAGCTGTGGACTTGCTTTCACAAGGTTGTGTTCAGCACATTTGCATTAAACCTGCATGTTACACTCCCTGTGTGTAGATACAGAAGCATCTCAATAAAGTCGAATTTCATTAAACATGTGATTTATTTCAGTAATTCAGTACAGAAAGAGAAACTGGTGTATTATAAAGATTCATCACACACACACACACACACACACACACACACACACACACACACACACACACACTCACACACACTGAATTATCTCTAGTGTTCATTTCTTTTCATTTTGATGATTTTGTCTCACAGCTGATTAAAACCCAAAATTCAGTTTCAGAAAATGAGAATATTGTGAGAAAGTTGAATATTGGAGATTCGTGATGTCTCACTTTAATCATCTCATTAACTCCAAACACCTGCTCAGGTTTCCTGAGTCTTTACATGGCGTCTCAGTCTGGTTCAGGCTCCACAATCATGGGGGAAACCTGCTGACTCGACAGTTGTCCAGAAGACTATCATTGACCCCCTGCACATGGAGGGTGAGACCTAAAAGATCATCGCTGAAGAAGCTGCTGTTCACAGACTGCTGGATCCAAGAACATTAATGGAAAGTTAAATAGAAGGAAAAATGTGGTAGAAGAAGATGAAACGAAGCAGATTCAAGAATTTGTGGAGATTCATAAAGAGTGGACTGCAGCTGGAGTCAGTGCTTCAAGAGCCTCCACACACAGACGTCTTCATGAGCTTCAACTGTCGTGTGGAGCTGCTCCTGAACCAGAGACAATGTCAGAGGTGTCTCACCTGGACAAAGTACAAAAAGGACTGGACTGTTGCTCAGTGGGACAAAGTCGTCTTTTCAGGGCCCCAGTGTCTGGAAGAAGAAGAAGAAGAAGAAGAGAGGAGAAGCACAGAATCCGAGCTGCTGGAGGTCCAGTGTAAAGTTCACACAGTCAGTGGTGGTTTGGGGAGTCGTGTCATCTGCTGGTGTTGGTCCACTGTGTTTTAGCAAGTCCACGTTTAGCACAGCCGTCTACCAGGAAGTTCTAGAGCACTTCATGCTTCCCTCTGCTGACCAGCTTTATGGAGATGCTGATTTCATTTTCCAGCAGGATCTGGCACCTGCCCACACTGCCAAAAACACCAGAAGTTGGTTAAATGACCATGGTGTTGGTGTGCTTGACTGGAGCAAACTCACCAAACCTGAACCCCATAGAGAATCTCTGGAGTATTGTCAAGAGGAACATGAGAATCAAGAGACCAAAAAAATGCAAATAAGCTGAAGGCCACTGTCAAAGATACCCGGGCTTCCAAACCACCTCAGCAGTGTCACAGTCTGATCTCCTCCATGCCACAGTCTGATCTCCTCCATGCCACAGACTGATCTCCTCCATGCCACAGACTGATCTCCATGCCACAGTCTGATCTCGTCCATGCCACAGACTGATCTCCTCCATGCCACAGACTGATCTCCATGCCACAGACTGATCTCCTCCATGCCACAGACTGATCTCCATGCCACAGTCTGATCTCCTCCATGCCACAGACTGATCTCCTCCATGCCACAGTCTGATCTCCTCCATGCCACAGACTGATCTCCTCCATGCCACAGACTGATTTCCATGCCACAGTCTGATCTCCTCCATGCCACAGACTGATCTCCTCCATGCCACAGACTGATTTCCATGCCACAGTCTGATCTCCTCCATGCCACAGACTGATCTCCATGCCACGCCCAGTTGAGGCAGTAATTAAAGCAAAAGGAGCCGCAACCAAGTATTGAGTACAGATACAGTAAATAAACAGACTCTCCAGAAGACCAACAATTCACTCCAAATGTTTTTATTGGTCTTATGAAGTTTTCTCTGTGGAGATACTGAATTGTTGAGTTTTTGTTAATTGTGAACCAAAATAATAAAAATGAAAAGAAATAAACGAAATATTTCAGTGTGTGTGTGTGTGTGTGTGTGTGTGTGATGAATATAATACACCAGTTTGACTTTCTGTACTGAATTACTAAAATAATTCCAATTTTTAATGATATTCTACTTTATTAAGATGCTCCTGTGTACACTGTGTGTGTGTGTGTGTGTATATATGTGTGTGTGTGTGTGTGTGTGTGTGTGTGTGTGTGTGTGTGTGTGTGGATACTGGTTGCCATTTTGAGTTTGGAAATCCCCCTCAGCTGTATCGGT
>NC_060911.1:825000-832500 GCF_014805685.1 Silurus meridionalis | reverse complement strand
TGTTTCCATCACACACACGTTTCACCAGCAGGGGTTTTTTACACCACCTCACACACAGGTTGTGTTTTACTACCCTAATAAAGCAATTATTGTGGTTCAAACATGTGTGTGTGTGTGTGTGTGTGTGTACATCAGTTCATCAAATCTGGGCGTGGCTTTACATATGTTTTCTGTGGACAATTCCTTTGTCCTGCTGAATGTGTCTTTACTGTTATTTTTCAACTCTCTTTGTCTCTCTATGTCTTATTTGTGTCTCTTTCCCTCTCTGTCCCTTTGTCTGTGTCTCTTTACATGTACAGTGGGGCAAAAAAGTATTTATTCAGCCAGCAGTGGTGCAGGTTCTCCCAGTTAAAAGATGAGAGGCCTGTAAGTCTCATCATCGATACACTTCAACTCTGAGAAACAAAATGAGAATAAAAATCCAGAAAATCACACTGTCTGATTTTTAAAGAATTTATTTGTAAATTATGGTGTAAAATAAGTATCTAGTCAATAACGAAAGTTCATCTCAATACTTTGTTATATTTCGTTTGTTGGCAATGACGGAGATCAAACGTTTTCTGTGAGTCTCCACAAGGTTTCTACACTCTGTTGCTGGTAGTTTGGTCCATTCCTCCATGCAGATCTCCTCTAGAGCAGTGATGTTTTGGGGCTGTCACTGAGCAACTATGGGGTAAACTACCTTCTATGGGGTTGAGATCTGGAGACTGGCTAGGCCACTCCAGGACCTTGAAATGCTTCTTACGAAACCACTCCTTGGTTGCTCGGGCGGTGTGTTTGGGATCATTGTCATGCTGAAAGACCACGTTTCATCTTCAATGCCCTTGCTGATGGAAGGAGGTTTTCACTCAAAATCTCATGATACATGACCCCATTCATTCTTTCCTTTACACAGATCAGTCGTCCTGGTCCCTTTGCAGAAAAACTGCCCCAAAGCATGATGTTTCCACCCCCATGCTTCTCAGTAGGTACGGTGTTCTTTAGATGCAACTCAGCATTCTTTCTCCTCCAAACACGACAAGTTGAGTTTGTACCAAGAAGTTCTATTTTGGTTTCATCTGACCATATGACATTCTCCCAATCCTCTTCTGGATCATCCAAATGCTCTCTATCAAACTTTAGACGGACCCGGACATGTCCTGGCTTAAGCAGGGGGACACGTCTGGCACTGCAGGATTTGAGTCCCTGGTGGTGTAGTGTGTTACTGATGGTAGCCTTTGTTACTTTGGTCCCAGCTCTGTGCAGGTCATTCACCAGGTCCCCCCCCGTGTGGTTCTGGGATTTTTGCTCACCGTTCTTGTGATCATTTTGACCCCACGGGGTGAGATCTTAGTGTGGAGCCCCAGATTAAGGGAGATTATCAGTGGTCTTGTATGTCTTCCATTTTCTAATAATTGCTCCCACAGTTGATTTCTTCACACCAAGCTGCTTACCTACTGCAGATTCAGTCTTCCAGCCTGGTGCAGGTCTACAGTTTTGTTTCTGGTGTCCTTTGACAGCTCTTTGGTCTTGACCATAGTGGAGTTTGGAGTCTGACTGTTTGAGGTTGTGGACAGGTGTCTTTTATACTGATAACCAGTTCAAACAGGTGCCATTAATACAGGAAACAAGTGGAGGACAGAGGAGCCTCTTACAGAAGAAGTTACAGGTCTGTGAGAGACAGAAATCCAAATTTTATGTTGGTGACCAAATACTTATTTTCCACCATAATTTGCAAATAAATTCTTTAATGTGATTTTCTGTTTTTTTATTTCTTTCTCATTTTGTCTCAGAGTTGAAGTGTACAGATGATAAAAATTTCAGGACTCTCATCATTTAAGTTGGAGAACCTGCACAATTGGTGGCTGAATAAATACTTATTTGCTCCTCTGTATGTGTCTTTCTCTCCCTCTCTCTCTTTATAATCATTAATTTCAGTTCCTTATGGTTCTAGTCCTAGTCTCCCTATGGTCTGATTCAGGGTTTAGTGTTCCATGTTTCTGTTCCCCAGGGTTCCATGTTCTCAGGATCTATGTTCTCTTTTAATCCATCAGGCTTCTATCTTTTGCTGGTAGAGGATTTTAGGTTTCTAGAGAAATATGTTCCCTAAACTATGGTTCTATGTTTCAAGGTTCTCAGGGTTTGATCTTTCATCTACATATTTAGAGTTCTTTATCCTCTAGATTCTGTGATTAAGTTCTTAAACTCTTGAGGGTACTTTATGCCTTCACTTCCATATTTCCAATGTTCTCATCTTAATCTCCCAGTGTTCTGGTTCAGTGTTCCCATGTATTTTCCATGAGGGTTCTATGTTCTAAATGTTCTCAGGGCCCTATGTTTTTAGAGTTCTGCATTTCAGGCTTCTACGTTCTCAGACCTGGACCGTCTCAGCCATATACATTCTTTGGGAACTATCTTTCCTGTGTTCCATGTTTCAATCCATCATGGTTCTATGTTCCTGGAGGATTCTATTCAGGGTTCTATGTTCTCTTGGTTCTCAGATAAGATCTTCACTTGATGGTGATTTTTAAGGGTTTTCTTTGTGTTATAAGGAACACAAGTAAAAGTGTACAGTTGATAGATGGTTATATTGCACTCGTTTATTTGATTGACACCATCATTACACCTTCCATATTCACTCAGGTTCTCTGAGATACACAAAGCCAAGCAAACAGAAGACGTGATTATTGCTGAGAAGATTCCGGAAAAGAAAGAAAAACAGTGTGAAGAAATTCATCATGTTTTGTAAAATATTTGACACAAAAACACGGAAATTGCGTTTCTTCTGATGGATTTGTGTTGACCTGAAGTGTCGCTCTGCTGTCAGGGTGAGGAAACATGGTTTTTGGTATGTTCAGGTTCACTGAAGCATCTTCATCATTATTATAATTATTGCCTTTAGATCTTGTTGGCGCCTAAATCAGGAGCTTGTTTGCATTTTTTAAATCTTTACATTGTTACAGACTCATGCATAGATGAAGTGATTATATGTGTATTTGGGACACGTCCACACTTCAGTAGAAAAGAGTAAAAGTAGGCTACACCTCATGCAGCTTCTGTAGCCTCAGGGATGAATCTGTGTTCTGCTTTTAAAGATCAGATATGGCTTTTATTGTGAAACATTCATCCGTCCCAAACGCTGGAGTCCCTCAACTGGATGCTTAGCTAGTGAACATTTCTGTTCTGGTCTGGACCTGTAGCATTTGGGACACAGCCAAAAAAAACTATTTACATCGATCCTGTTTGAAGAGGATGGAGGGAGGAGAAAGAGGATGGTGAGAATGACTGGGAAGAAGATACAGAAGAGAACAAAGGTGGAGGAGGAATGGGATGGAATGAAGTTACAAAGAAGGAGGAACAAGGCGATGGAGGAGGAGAAGAAGAAGGAAGAGGGTGATGAAGAGGGAAAAAAGGTTAGGAGGAGGAGAGGATGGGAAGATAAGGAGGAGAAAGTAGGTGAGTATGATGACGAGGGGAAAGTGGATAATGAAGATGATAGGAAGGATGAGGAGGATGGGGAGGATGAAGAGGAGGATTGTGAATCTAGTGAAGGAGGTGGTTTACTGTGTTTAAGCCTGAAGTGCGCCCTCTGCTGTTAGCGGAAGCACAAGTTACAATCTTAAATTACCTAATGCTGAGTTTGTGCGCTGTGGTGTTTTTACGTGTGTGTGTGTGTGTGTGTTATTTCCTCAGCATGTCCTGCAGTGGTCCTGGTAGATATTTCATCACTGTGTCTATGATGCTCTCCTCCTCCTCATCTTCGTCTCCGCACCCAGATGGTACGGCTTTTTTCGGGCGAGTCAGACTGCCTTCACTCGCCGCGTCCATCACACCCTGAGCCTCGGCCTCGGCCTCCTCACGCTTCTTTATCCCGTACTGTGTCACACACACACACACACACACACACACACACACACACACACACACAAAATCCAGATATAATATTTACATCAGATCCAATATATTATACAGTCATAACCGCAGCATCCCACACGTTCTCTCAGCTCAGAGTTCCCTGGGTTCTGTGGTTCCTCTGTGCTCATGGTACATTCGATTCTGGTTCTATGTTCCTTGGTTCTTTTTTTCAGAGATTTATATTCCCAGGGTTCTACGTTACTGTGGTTCTATATTTTCTCAGTGTTCTGGGTTTTTCTTATCAGGGTTCTGTGTTTCAGGGTTCGAGGAGATCTATCTTTCCAGAGTTCTGTGTATCCATATTTTCTGTGTCCACTGGTTTCTGTTATGTTCCTCTGGTTCTACGTTCCGGGTCTTTATCTCTCTAGGGTTCTGTTTCAGGGTTCTCAGGCGAGACTACTCAGGGTCGTGGGACAGAACGTTCCCTCTGAATGATACACTGCAGTGAGTGCAGGGCTGGGGGTTTGGGGGCGGAGCCAGGCTGTGTGTGATTGGTAAGACAGAGGGGGCGTGTACCTTGTCCCGGATGCCCTGGCGAAGCACCTCCCTCTCGGCCTCCATCTTGGAGTACTTGGCCTTCCTCTCCTCCTCCTGCTGCCTCAGAGCCTCCTGTCTCTCCTCCTCTTTCTCTTTCTCTGCCTCGGGGTCTTTATCCTCCTCTCCTCCCAACATCTTTCCCACATCAGGGGGCCCGCCTTCACACACACACACACACACACACACACACACACACACACACACACACACACACACACACACGTTATTAGTGTTTATAACAGCTGCATTTGCTGATACCCAATCATGTGTCCTATATATATACATTCACACCTGTCTGTCTCTCACTCTGTCTCCTATTCTGTCTCTCACTCTGTCTCTTATTCTGTATCTCACTGTCTCTTATTCTGTCTCTCACTCTGTCTCTTATTCTGTCTCTCACTGTCTCTTATTCTGTGTCTCACTCTGTCTCTTATTCTGTATCTCACTGTCTCTTATTCTGTCTCTCACTGTCTCTTGTTCTGTGTCTCACTCTGTCTCTTATTCTGTATCTCACTCTGTCTCTTATTCTGTCTCTCACTGTCTCTTGTTCTGTGTCTCACTCTGTCTCTTATTCTGTATCTCACTGTCTCTTATTCTGTATCTCACTCTGTCTCTTTTTCTGTCTCTCACTGTCTCTTATTGTGTCTCACTCTGTCTCTTATTTTGTCTCTCACTGTCTCTTATTTTGTGTCTCTCACTGTGTCTTTGTCTCTCTATGTCTCTTTCTGTATCTCACTGTGTCTCAAAATGTCTCTCGCTGTATCTCTCTTTGTGTCTCATTCTTTGTCTCTGTATCTCTCTCACTGTTTCTCTTCTCTCTCTGTATCTTTCTTGTTCTCCCCCATATGTTATCCTGTGTTCGTCTGTCCATCTCACTCCCTCTCTATATCTCTCCATCACATTTTCTCTCTTTCCCTCTCCCCTTTACTTTATCATCCCTGCTCTTATCCCGCTCCCCCCCCCTCTCTCTCTTAGTACTGTAAAGCACGTAGTAATGCAGAGAAACATTGACTCGTTAAGTACAATCACACACACACACACACACACACACACAGAGCAGTGACTTTTGAGTCAGCACTCTGTGTGTGTGTGTGTGTGTGTGTGTGTGTGTGTGTTTTAATGAAAAGCTGAGATGCTAATAATAATCATGGCTAAGCGTAGGCTAATATTCTGTCACAGATTTGCAGACTAGTTCATTTCAGCTAAACGACTAAATGAATAGCTAAAATTCCTGTCAGGTTAGCACAAGCTAGCTATCTGCCTAGCATTAGTCATGAATTTTAATGAGTATGATTTTCTGTCACAAATCCTTTCAGATAAAATCAGTCAGTAATTCTGTCAGGCTAGTTTAGTTCATCTTTGCTAACAAAAGAACGGAAATTCTACAAATTTCTGAATATTGTTTTAAATTCCTGTCAGCTTAGTAGAATTTAGCGAGCATCTTAGCATTGCTGTGAATGTTATAAACAATTATAAATATCTCTTAAAAACTTATCAGGATCAATTACATAAACAAGCTTGGATTGAAGGATCGAAGATTATTGAGGAAAGTTAGCATTAGCCTAGTATATTCAATGACAAACATTTTATCACATACTTTTTTTTATGTTATATTCGGAAAAAATAAATCCAGTCAGAATCCTAGCAGGTTCATTCATTTCAACTGACTAGCACTAGTTCTGGAACACTCAAAAAATTTCCTGTCAGGTTAGCACATGTTAGCTAGCAATTAAAGTCACGATTATTAGCATTTGACAGAACACAAGCCATCATTACATCATTAGCATGTACACAGTATTGCTAGAATATGAAATAAAAAGAAAGATTTTAATCCTGAATTTCGTTTAAAAATCCAGCTAGGATCAATTACACCAGCTAGCTAGTGTTAAGATTGACGATTATGGATTTTTCATTAGCATCAGGATTGTATATTCAGTTATAAAAAATAAATCCAGTCAGGTTAGCTTAAATCAGCTAGCTGACTAGCACTAGGAAGAAATTTGGAAAGTTTTCTGTTAGGTTAGTACATGCTAGGTAGCAATTAAAGCCTAGATAATTAGCATATGATAGAGTACAAGATTATGTCATTAGCATATAAATGTCAAATCTGAGTTGACTGTGACTTGCTAGAATATGAATTTACATGAAAGATTCTAAGTGTCTTTTGAATGTTGTGTTGAGTTCCTGTTCTTTTTTTTTTTTATTATGAATATTACTCAAAAATCCTGTCAGGATCATTTATACAAACTAACTAGCTATCTAGCATTAAGGTTGAAGATTATAGATAATAGTTATCCTTAGTGTAGTATATTCAATTTTAAACTTTTAATGACATCATTTCCTGTATTTTGTGGGGAACAAAAAAATCCTGTCAGAATTTCCTGTCTGTCAGCACATTAGCTGGCAATTAAAGTCAAAACTATTAGCATTTACAGAGATTCTGCTGACTGACTATCACTAGGGTAGAAGTATTGAAAATGTATGGTTATGATGTTAAAATCCTGTCAGGCTAGCACGTTAGCGCATGTTAGCGGAGTTTAGCCACCTTGCGCTCCGGCTGTTCTGATGTTGATAGTTGCAGTGTTACAGAAGGACTGCGGCTAAATCCGGGACGACATTAAACACTGCTGCTGCTGCGGCACTCGAGTGCTGACTCAGGCCATTTAACACAACCTCTTCATCACACACACACCCACACACACTCTCACACACACACACACACACACACACACTCTGCACCCACCTCCCATCGCTGCTTTCATTACAAAATTCATGGCTCTGCTCTAGTGAAGGAGATCTGTACAGGGTCCCGTGTTAGCGTCCTGCGGAAAGAGATAGAGGACAAACTCACACTCATTTTTATTTCATTTGTTTATTTTTTATTTATGTTTATTTCCTTCCTTCACATATCCTGAGGAAACCACACTGAAGGTGACATTGGTGATCTCATATCCTACAATACAAATTTCTATAAGATGGCCGCCGATCTAAATCACGTTCCAGTGTTCAGCTACGCTATGAAGTTTTGAGTGTTTTTACTTGGCTAGCTTGATGTTTAGACGTTTAGCT
>NC_060911.1:810000-820000 GCF_014805685.1 Silurus meridionalis | reverse complement strand
GTACCGGCAGTTTAAAATGTTTTGAGTGTGGAGATTTAGGGCACAAAAAAACGTGTCCACATAAAGTTAACAGAACTGTAAATGAAACTGTAAATGAAACCGGATACACAACTGGAAATATAACGTGAAATGAAGCACCTGGTCCCAGTGTGGCTCCAGCAGCCAGTGAGAAGAACGCAACAGAAAAAACTAGTGAATGTGAAAATCGCGGAGCTGAACCTATTCTGACACAAATAAAGGAGAAAACAGACACACACTGTGATGAAACTGCAGTAAGAGTCTGTGACAGTGGGAATGATAATGTGAAGGTGTGTGTGGACCGTGGAGCTGTTGGTGGCGATGTTAAGTGTGAGGTTGAAGTCGGCAGCAGTGAAGGTGTGGAACACTCCTCTCTACCCCGGGGAGAACTGGCAGATTTAAGTGATGGAACTGATGAGATGTGTGATGATTACAGTCTCTCTGAGACGTCTGATGTCACCTCAATACAGTGAGATAAACAGTTTTACACCATAAAGGAAATCAACCACTTTCTAGATGAAATGTTTGGTAAAACTGTTGAGGTTCAGAACTTTTCCCCTTATGTTAATAGATTTCTAAATTTAAAAAAACGCAAATCTACTTGGAGAGCAAAGAAGGAGAAAGGCAAGTCATGCTGCACCTGAAACTGCCAGATGGGGCTTCAACATCCGATCCCTAAAAAATGAGGGATATCGCAAAAGACTTATACACGGATCTGTTCAGTGCTGGTGAGTGCAATCTCAACTGCATGAAGGAGCTACTGAAGGATCTACCAAGGCTAACAGATGTACAGAGATGCCGTCTAGAACCAGAGATTCAACTGGGGAAATGTCAGCTCTCCACTGGACGGTCTCTGGGAATAGACAGACTTCCTTCTGAATTTTACAAACATTTGTGGTTTTTATTAAAAGATGGCTTGTTTCAAGTTCACAGGACGAATAACACAAAAACGAGCTGCCGATCAGCTGCAGAAGAGCCGTTTAATCCTCATTACCTAAAAAAGGGGGATCTCAGGATTCTGAAGAACTGGAGACCAGTATCACTGCTGTGCACCGACTATAAGATTCTTTCAAACAGACTAAAACTGGTTTTAGATCACATTCTTAATGACTACCAAACATACTGTGTACCAAACAGAGCAGTAATGGACCACCTTTTCCATGTACGTGACATAATTACATCAGCCAGCGACAGTAATACAGATGTGGGACTGTTCTCTACAGACCAGGAAAAAGCCTTTGACAGAGTTTATTATAAATATTTATTTGAAACCCTTAAAGCTTTTGGTTTAGGTGAGAATTTTATTTAAAGGGTACCATGAGCCCATCTAGCGCCCTTTGGATTTCACCTCATGTAGAGTTTGGACACCTCGACTGTTTAATGGCTCTAGCATGGAGAAGCTGGTGTTGGATCTGTGATGATCTTAAATGTTGAGATATTTTATGAGTTGCTCAGTAGCTCCTGGTTCCACAAATTCAACTGACTGTAAAAGACTGTAGAAAGAACATCAGTCATAATCACACACTCCAGTGCTCATGTTAGTTCTCACTCTCCAGTGTTCTGTAGTGTTTAAAGACTATAATCACTCTCTTGATGTCACCCAGATGAGGATGAGGTTCTGCTTTTGAGTCTGGTTCCTCTCAAGGTTTCTTCCTCACAACATCTAAGGGAGTTTTTCCTTCACCACAGTCACCCCAGACTTCATCATCAGGGATAAATACTCATCGTTCACCTTAACTCTTACATTCTGTAAAGCTGCTTTGAGACAATGTCTGTTGTGAAAAATGCAATAGAAATAAACTTCACTTGACTTGACTTGACTTAATACTTTTTAATACTGGAGCTGCTGCACTGTTAAAGGTGGGGGTTTGGGCTAAGCTACCCAGTCCATGTGCACAGGGGCATCAGGTAGAGCTGCCCGCTATCAGGTCAGATGTTCACCTCGGCAATTCAGCTGCTACCTTGCCAGCTGAAAGAAAAACAACAAGAATTTTGTATTGATGGTTTTGAAATCAGACCAATCACTTTCTCTGCTTATGCCGGTGATGTAATAGTAATTTTTAAAGGTGACAGTGACGTATCAGTTTTAACAGATATTTTATTTAACTATGAAAAAGTCATCAGCAAAAGTAAATTGGGAGAAGAGTAATAGGTGACTGGCATGGAAAGTACCTCCAGTACTTCCAGGTGGAGTCAAGTGGGGATGTGGGTGCAGTGATAGAGAGCAGAGTAAACTGTAGTCCTGAGTCAGTGTAGCAGACTGTTGATATTAACTACAGTCCAAATCCCTCCGCAAACCTCCCGTTCTTACTCCGGAATTTTATGGAACCACTCAAGGCGTTAATGAGAAACCGTCCCTGTGAGAGATCTAATATTCAACAATACTATCTTTAGATCAGAGGTGCTGCTGTGCGTTCAGTCCTATTTAATTTAATCTTAATAACGTTATTTAACTAGATTTTCTAAGAATTTCTACATTTTGGTTTCACTCGGGGGACAGACACAGTCTTAATATGGTGGATCCTGAGTGACAAATCTATGCAGCTAGCAGATGTTCGGTTTAGCCTGTCTGTCTGCTCCCTGGCCTTGGCTCTGGACAGTCACTTGTTAACTAGTGCTTTTCTGAGACTATGACCTATTTTACAAGAAATGAGAGCAGCACCTGGATACCGTCCCACCCTAACAGGCCAGCCTTGCCCTCAAAAATTTCTCCAATTATTTATGATCCCACATTGTTTTTGGACCACCACTTGGACATCCAGCAGTTCAGCGACCATAACCTGCTGTAGATTACATTGCCACGTCACATTGGGATGGGGCCAGAGCATGTTACTGCATCGGACATTGCCTTCGCTAATTTACACACCTCTATAATATTACTCTTGGTAACCGCTGACTGTCGAAGGTGTTTATCATTAGCTCCTATGTGAAAAACTATCTTAGAGAACCTGTGCTTTCCTAAAAACCTAAGCTGACCTGCTATGTCCGGCACCCTGGCTCCCGGTATACACCTGACCTGTGCTGCTGGTGCCCCTTCAGGTCTAGCTAAATGTGCCTCAAATAGAGTTTCCTATAACCAGAGCTCTTTCAGGTTTCTCAGCTGATGCTTCACTGAGGAGAGCAAACCTGTTGGACATGTGAAGCGGAGAGGAATGGTGCTCCTGTGGGTGAGCCTTAACATTAGCTTTGGCTTTGCGTGTATGCTGCCGAGTCGTCACCCATTCGCTTCCCTGCGAGGGCTCTAATGCCGGAGTCGGGGAAATGCTAACTCCACCTAGGGCATCCAGACTTTCCCCTGCAGAACCTAGACTGCTCTCGCACTCACTATTGCTCTCTAGACTCTGGATGCGCTCCTCTAATGTAAGATCTTCTCTGTCAAAGAGCAAACTAACTTACACTTCTCCCAGATAAATTTATCATTAACAACGAAGAAAGACTAACTAAACATGTCGCACTTCACACACTGAATGAGCTGGATGCTCGCCATAGCAGAGAAATTACGCACCTTAATGAGGTTACTGTAGTGTGTGTTTGTGGTTTTGATGGAATCTCCATAGAAGCATTGTGCAGGCGTTAGAGAAGTTTTTCACTGAATTCTTCTGGGCTGGACAGCACTGGATACAAGCTGCTGCACTCTACCTCCCAGTCCAGGAGGGGGGTCAGGGTCTGATCCATACAAACCAGAATCAGGACCTTCAGACCTTCAGACATCTCACACCCTTCTGTGAAAAGCATACGTTTTTAAATACGACGTGGATCTGTTTTTAACCAGACTGTGCAACACGGAATTAAGATACTTTTCTACAGATCTGTTCTAACAGCCAGGACACTCGTTTTCGAAGTCCAGAGGGACTTTTTTAAATCTTTAGGCCCAAATACATGAGTACAGACAATAAAACATATCTGCCTTATTAACTTCCTAACAGGAGAATTAAATCTGGTAATCTGGTTCACCAGGAAAAGAAAACTCAGAGGTGAAGGTACAGTAGATCCTGAGGTGATGGTTAAAGCATTAATATCTGCCAGGCTCAGGCTGGAGTTCATCTGTTTTACACTACACACAATCTGGATGTTTTTGTTCATGCCTGGGCACTGAATGATGTCGTGTTCACACTGGACCAGGATCATCAACTGCTTTAAATCTGTGATGTTTTAATGTGTGTGTCCTCATTTAATCCAAGTGTGTGTTTTTAATCTGTGCATAAGCAGTTTTTAATTATTATTTGTTTTTTTTTTTACTTTTTACGCACACACTGGTATTTATTCATTAATTTGACCTTCTCCTTTTACCTATTTACATATTTAAATATTTATGTAAATGTTCATCCACCTGTGTATTTATGTATTTACTTGTTAAATGCACATTCTAACAATATTATCAATAGTTTAGGTACTAAGGAGGAATGTTAACAAAGTGGCATAAAAATAAAGGTGTGTGAAGAGTCAAAGTCTCTCTCTCTCCTCCCTCTCTCTCTCTCTCTCTCTCTCTCTCTCTCTCTCCTCTCTCTCTCTCTCTCTCTCTTTTGCTGTCTCCAATGTCAGGACCACAGACAGAGCAGAAAAGGTGTGAGTGCAGACATTCATAAGAGCCTGTGTTTATTCCTTGTCCTTCATCTCTCTCTCTCTCTCTCTCTCTCTCTCTCTCTCTCTCCCATTCTCTCTCTTTACACACACACACACACACACACACACACACACATAGCTTGTCTCCTATCACTGCAGTGCGCTATGACAGATAGAGTGAGAGGACAGAGTATAACACACATGCCCCTATAATGCAGGACTATCTCTCTCTCTCTCTCTCTCTCTCTCTCTTTTTTTCCTCCAATCCTTTCTCTCCTCCTCTCTCACTCTTCCCCTCTTCCCTCGCTCATGCTATATATCTCACATGCCCTGCATTGCAGTGTTTGCTCTCACCACTGCACTGCTGCTGCATTTTGGCACAATCCATTACTTTCTCTCTCTCTCTCTCTCTCTCTCTCTCTCTCTCTCTGTATCTATCCATCTGTCTTTGCCTTACTCTATCCCCTTTTCATTTATCTTCCTTTGTATTTCTCTCCATATCTCTCTCTCTCTCTCTCTCTCTCTATTTCTCCACCCCACTTTCTCACCATTCCTCTGTCTCTCTTCCTCTCTCTTCATGCATTACTCTCTCTCTCTCTCTCTCTCTCTCTCTCTCTCTCTCTCTCTCTCCTCCCTCCTTCATTCTCTTTCTGTAATCTATCTATTCCAGGTCCTGATGTGATTTAGACCACAGAGAAACTTCCTGCGTAACAGCATTAACTACACTCCTATCACTACACATAATACCCCGCCCACAGGCCACACCCACAGGCCACGCCCCAGTGTATAATTATAATCAGTCAAATCTGCAGGTATGTGAACTGCTTGTTAATGTGCCACTGGTTTGCCAGGTTCTGATTGGTGCTCACACTGAATAACAAAATGTCTGATTGGCCTTACTGTCTCTCTGTCTGTCTGTGAATCAGTCTGTCTGTCCACACACACACACACACACACACACACACACAAAATCAGATCAGAATTTGTTGTGACACTGTTTGGTTTTCAGTTCTTCCTTCTCCACAATCTGTACACTTGCACAAAGTCAGGGGGTTTGTAGGATTTTGTGGAATCAAAATCAGGTGTATGATGAACCAATTCTACCACGAAGGTGCTGATGATCATCACTTTCATCTGTAGGTTAAAATCCAGTGATGAAGTGAAACAGAAACAGCTGTGTAGAAGCTTCAAACTGGGTTAAGAACCAAACTTTACTACTACCATGACAATAATTGCAAACACACAGCCCAAGAACTATCTTCAGCATAGAGAAGACCAAGGAGTCTTGGAAGTGATAGTTTTGGCCTCCACAGAGTTCTGACCTCAACATCATTGAACATCATCAGTCTGTGGCATGGAGGTGATCAGACTGTGGCATGGAGGAGATCAGTCTGTGGCATGGAGGAGATCAGACTGTGGCATGGAAGTGATCAGCCTGTGGCATGGAGAAGATCAGTCTGTGGCATGGAGGAGATCAGTCTGTGGCATCAGAATCAGAATCAGAATCAGGTTTATTGGCCAAGTGTGTTGACACACACAAGGAATTTGGTTCCAGCTGTTTGTTACTCTCAAAAGTACAGACATAAATAAAAACCTATACATGACAAAACAGACACAACAAGACAAAAACAGACTATACAAGACAATACAGACAATACAGACAATATGAGACAGTATAGACAGTGTGGGTAATAAATAGGGATACAGACCAGTAATGTACATAAAGTGTGGGAGTGCATGGTAGTGCAAATGACAGTATTGTGTGTCAGGTATGATGAGAGAGTTTACTATAAAACTTTGTACAGTATATAGAAGCAATAGTGTGTGCAACATATACAGATAATGTGATGAGTGACAGTTCTGTGCAGTACTCATAGATGTGAGCAGGGAATATAATTATGGTCAGTTGTTAGTGAGGGTGATTGCTTGGGGAAAGAAACTGTTCCTGTGTCTGGCAGTCTTAGTGAACAAAGTTCTGTAGCGCCTGCCAGAAGGGAGGAGCTGAAAGATGTTGTGTCCAGGGTGTGAAGGGTCATTAATGATTTTTCCTGCCCGGTTTCTGGTTCTTGTATGGTACAAGTCCTGGAGAGTGGGCAGGGGGGCACCAATGATTTTTCTGCTGTTTTAACAGTTTTCTGCAGTCTGTTTCTGTCCTGTTTTGTTGCTGCTCCAAACCAGATGGTGATTGATGAGCACAGGACAGATTCAATGACTGCAGTGTAGAACTGTATCAACAGCTCCTGTGGCAGACTGTACTTCCTTAATTGCCTTAGAAAGTACATCCTCTGCTGGGCCTTTTCAGAATCGAGTTTATGTTTGATTCCCATTTCAGGTCTTGGGAAATGGTAGTGCCCAGAAACTTGAAGTTCTCCACAGGTGACACAGGAATGTTGGATATTGTGAGGGGGAGTAGTGTTGAAGGATGTTTCCTAAAGTCCACTATCATCTCCACAGTTTTGAGTGTGTTTAGCTCAAGGTTGTTCTGACTGCACCATAGCACCAGCTGCTTCACCTCCTGCTTATATGCAGACTCGTCACCATCTTGGATTAGTCCAATGAGCGTGGTGTCATCTGCAAATTTCAGGAGTTTGACAGTTGGGTCACTTGATATGCAGTCATTCGTATAAAGGGAGAATAGCAGTGGGGAAAGGACACACCCCTGAGGAGCACCAGTGCTGACTGTCTGAATACTGGAGGTAACACCTCCCAGTCTCACCTGTTGTTTCCTGCCTGTCAGGAAGCTGGTGATCCATTGACAGATGGCAGGGGGTATAGTAAGGTTTAGGAGTTTGAGTGGAGGATTCCCGGAATTATTGTATTGAAAGCGAACTAAAGTCAACAAACAAAATCCGGGCATATGTTCCTGGGCAGTCAAGGTGTTGCAGAATGTAGTTTAGCCCCATGTTGACTGCGTCATCCACCGATCTGTTTGCTCGGTATGCAAACTGTAGGGGATCCAGCAGCTGTTCTGTCACCTTCTTTAGATGGGCCAATACCAGCTTTTCAAAGGTCTTCATGACGACAGATGTCAAAGCGACAGGCCTGTAGTCATTCAGTCCAGTAATGGAGGGTTTCTTGGGGACTGGGATGATTGTGGAGAGTTTAAAGCAGGAGGGGACCTCACACAACTCCAGTGAAGCATGGAGGTGATCAGTCTGTGGCATGGAGGAGATCAGTCTGTGGCATGGAGGTGATCAGTCTGTGGCATGGAGGAGATCAGTCTGTGGCAAGGAGGTGATCAGTCTGTGGCATGGAGGAGATCAGACTGTGGCATGGAAGTGATCAGCCTGTGGCATGGAGGAGATCAGTCTGTGGCATGGAGGAGATCAGACTGTGGCATGGAGGTGATCAGTCTGTGGCATGGAGGAGATCAGACTGTGACACTGTTGAGGTGGTTTGCAAGCCCGGGTTTCTTTGACAGTGGCCTTCAGCTCATCTGCATTTTTTGGTCTCTTGTTTCTCATGTTTCTCTTGACAATACTCCAGAGATTCTCCATGGGGTTCAGGTCTGGTGAGTTTGCTCCAGTCAAGCACACCAACACCATGGTCATTTAACCAACTTCTGGTGCTTTTGGCAGTGTGGGCAGGTGCCAGATCCTGCTGGAAAATGAAATCAGCATCTCCATAAAGCTGGTCAGCAGAGGGAAGCATGAAGTGCTCTAGAACTTCCTGGTAGATGGCTGTGCTAAACGTGGACTTGATAAAACACAGTGGACCAACACCAGCAGATGACACGACTCCCCAAACCACCACTGACTGTGTGAACTTTACACTGGACCTCCAGCAGCTCGGATTCTGTGTTTCTCCTCTCTTTTTCTTCTTCCAGACTCTGGGACCCTGATTTCCAAATGAAATGCAAAATTTTCTTTCATCTGAAAAGACAACTTTGTCCCACTGAGCAACAGTCCAGTCCTTTTTGTGCTTTGTCCAGGTAAGACACCTCTGACGTTGTCTCTGGTTCAGGAACTGCTTAACACGAGGAATGAGTCAGTTGTAGCTCATGGAGACGTCTGTGTGTGGAGGCTCCTGAAGCACTGACTCCAGCTGCAGTCCACTCTTTGTGAATCTCCACAAATTCTTGAATTTTTTCCTTCCATTCAACTTTCCATCAATGTGCTTGGATCCAGCAGTCTGGGAACCGCCGCTTCTTCAGCGATGATCTTCTGTGTCTCATCCTCAATGATCGTGGGGGGTGCTGTTGGTGTTGTTGGTGCTGCAGTAGCAGTAAGTAACCTGCAGGTGGCAGCAGCGTACAATGCAAACGGTTCGTTTTCGACCGTTATGAAGCACAGAAGCAGAAGCGGAAGTGTGTGTGTGTAAGAGAGAGAGAGAGAGAGAGAGAGAGAGAGAGCGAGCCCTGACCGCTTCCGGTGTTCGGGACTTGGGGAATGAAGTTAAGAGAGACTGAAACACATAATAAAGGTAAATAATAAGAGCAGTGCTGTTGAATGATCAGTAAGTCGGTTGTGTTGGTGCTCAGTGGGCGGAGCTTCTCTCCTGCTGTAGGTGAGGACTGATGGAGAAGGTTCACTCATGATGGAGGAGGTTCATGTTACAGCAGGAGTAAGTGATGGTTGGTGTTGGTAAAGTTTGGATGCTGGGAGTTTATTTGGAGTTTATAATAAGCTGCAGTCTGTAAAAGTAAGAATCAGATACTGCAGGTCACGTGTTCATTCGAGTAGCTGAATATTTGCACTGATCTGTCACTAAAGTGATACACACACACATCTGACTGGTATCTCTGTGTATACAAATAATATCAGTATCAAGTCGTGTATTTCACCCCCACATCTACAGAGATGTTCTGCCTGAATCAGTCCTCCTCCTACGTCATCATGACGTCACATGTATAAACCAGTATAATAGAGAAGTGCAGTAGAACAGAGCGCTGCATCACACACAGGATCTCATACAGTCACCATGAACATCATCACTAAACAATTCAACACGTCTCCTTTCACTGGAGCCACAACTGCACCTCCACATACACCATCTCCAGCAGGAGCACTGACTGAGCACTCCTGTGTGATCAGAGTAACTATGAGCAGCACAGAAACATCTCTACATCTTCATCTCTCAACTCGAGGACCCCAAAAACACTGCCTGTGTAGTTTAATATGTTTATTTTCTACAGAATACAGAAAGCCTCAGGAGTGTGTGTGTGTGTGTGTGTGTGTGTGTGTGTGTGTAGTATGATTATGACTGTGTGTATATGATGATGGTGGTGTGTGGGTGTGTAGTATGATTATGATGGTGTGTGTGTGTGTGTGTGTGTGTAGTATGATTATGATGGGTGTGTGTGTGTAGTATGATTATGATGGTGTGTGTGTGTGTGTGTGTGTGGATGATGATGATGATTGTGGTGGTGTGTGTGTAACGTCATCAGATCATTACCGGTCTGCGCGTGACTGCGCATATA
>NC_060911.1:805000-807500 GCF_014805685.1 Silurus meridionalis | reverse complement strand
TGGATAATTGGCTGGTAGTTTAGATGAAAGTTTGGATGGTAGTTTGTTTGGTTTGGTGGTGTTTTGGTAGTTGGTTGGCTGGTAGTTTGAGTGGATGTTTGATGTTTATTCTGTAGGTGGTTTGGAGAGTTATTTAGACGTATTTTGGTGGTTTGTTGAGTGGTAGTTTGATTAATTTAGAAGGAAATTTGGGTGGTAGTTTAGTGGGTTGTTTGGGTGGTAGTTTTGTGGAAGTTGTTTAGCTGGGTGGTTGTTTGGTGTTATTTTTGTAGTTTGATTGTTTGTGGTTGGTAGTTTGGGTGATATTGTGGATATTAATTGAGTAATACTTTGCTTATCTGTAGGTAGTTTGACATGGTGGTATGGTAGTTTAGTGGTGTTCTCTATGAAGTTTGATGGTCGTTTTGTGGGTTGTTTAGTAGTGTTTGGTGGTAGAGTGATTGTTGTTTGGCCTGTAGTTTGCTTGCTTGGTGGTAGTTTGACGGTTTGTTTAAACAAACTACCACCTAATTATTACCCAACTATCCAAAGTGAAATATTTCAGTGTTTACAGTAGTTTATTTGTCGATTTTTTTTTTTTTTATGACCTGCACCTTTTATTATGAAACGTATATGTATGTGTATGAACTTTAAGTGTGTGTGTGTGTGTGTGTGTGTGTGTGTGTGTGTGTGTGTGTGTGTGTGTGTGCAGGTGGCGGCGTGAAGGAGTCCAACTACATTGTGGCTCTTCAGCATCCCGTAACTACAGACATTGAAAACTCTATAAAGATCTACGACCTCATGCTGGATGCTCTGATATCCTTCAACAAGAAAACACTCATCCTGTTCCCCAACGTCGATGCTGGTGAGCTGCACACACACACACACACACACACACACACACACTCGACGTGTCTACATAAGGATGTCTGTCTAACTGTGTGTGTGTGTGTGTGTGTGTGTGTGTGTGTAGGCAGTAAGGAGATGGTGCGTGTGTTGAGGAGGAAGGGAATCGAGCAGCACCCCAACTTCCGTGCCGTTAAACACATTCCCTTTAACCAGTTTATTCAGCTGGTGGCTCACGCAGGCTGCATGGTGGGGAACAGCAGCTGTGGCGTGCGGGAGGCCGGAGCCTTCGGGACCCCCGTCATCAACCTGGGCACGCGCCAGACCGGCCGAGAAACAGGTAACTACCCCCACCCCCACTCAGGGCACTACAGGAGTGGACGGGGGTAAAGGGCTTTAATTACCCCATAACAGCTGATCAAAGATTAATGATAACTGACGTGTGTGTGTGTGTGTGTGTGTGTGTGTGTGTGTGTGTGTGTGTGTCCAGGTGAGAACGTTCTCCACGTGCGTGACGCAGACACGCAGAATAAGATCTACCACGCCCTGGAGCTGCAGTTCGGGAAGCGGTACCCCTGGTAGGAAGGAGTCTCACGCTCGCGTCCGACGTTCATGTCGTGTGTATGTTCTCCTCACTCAGTCTGTCTCCCTGCAGCTCCAAGATCTACGGAGATGGGAACGCTGTGCCGAGGATCCTAAAGTTCCTGCAGTCCATCGATCTGTCCGAGCCGGTGCAGAAGACGTTCAGCTTCCCGCCGGTGCGCGAGGACAACGTGTCCCAGGACATCGACCACATCCTGGAGACACAGAGCGCGCTGGGCATCGACCTCGGGGGCACCAACCTGCGCGTGGGCATCGTCACGATGGCGGTACGCACACACACACACACACACACACACACACACACACACACACACACTCGCACACTGTTTCACCCTGATCTGTTAAGAAAAAAAAAACTAATTCTTCAGCAACCTCCTTCTGCACTCGAGAAGTTTTTTAGGAATGATTTATGGAGACCAAGAAGGACTTCAGAAACACTTTTCAGTAGTGTTGAGGAGCTTTTTTAGACTCAGGAACTGGTTGAGGAACCTGTTTGTGAACTCTTAGCTAAGTGCAGGAACTTGAGGTATTTTGTAACCCAGGGCTCTTTATATTTCTTGTCTGTGGTTACAGGAACCTTTTCAGCACCTGTGTGAGGGTGTAGTGATGTTCTTTGTGTAGTGAAAATGACATATTTACACAGATTCATTGTGTCAATTCAGACTTGTTTGACTTCATTACAGGAGATTTTGGCACGTGCCTGTATTGTGTGTGTGTGTGTGTGTGTGTGTTGAAGCTCAGGGTGTGTCATCCACCCTGAAGATCTGACTATTACTCTATTTACTTAATCTCTTGTATTCCTCGCTGACTCCGTGTGTGTGTGTGTGTGTGTGTGTGTGTGTGTGTCACAGGGGAAGATTATGAAGATGTATAAACAGTCTAATCCTAAAACCTATGAGGAGAGGATGGAGCTCATACTGAGCATGTGCAAGCAGGCCATGGCCGACGCTGTCAACCTCAACTGCAGGATACTGGGAGTGGTACGCCTGTTCATTCATCTGTCTGTCCCTCTCTCTGTCTGGCCCTCTGTCTATCCATCTGTCCGTCCCTCCTTCCCTCTGTCTGTCTCTCC
>NC_060911.1:797500-800000 GCF_014805685.1 Silurus meridionalis | reverse complement strand
TTTACAGATGAATTGTAATAAAATGTTAATATTTGAGCAGTGTCCGGTTTTCCCTCACGCAGGGACGTGGATCACGTGGAATTCAAAGTCATTACGTTTCAGGTGCAGGATACGCTTTCTCAGGTGCACACTGTCTCATCTGTCTCGTCGGCTGAGACAAATTTAGAAAACACCCTTAAAGATTCCTGTCATCCTGAACTTTTAGATACGATTTGATTCGTCTGATGAAATTCTGCCGTGTCAGCAGGTTTCAGACGACGAGCGTCAACCCAAGAACCGAGAGGAGCGGCGAACGTGATGACGTCACGTGTTTGTGATGTAAAACAAAAGAAATGAAGATAAAATCACGTTTTCCACCAACGATGTGGAACAAAAATGCAGTTGTATTTACTGAAGCTATGATGACGAGGGCAGACGCACTGAACCGTAGTCAATTCCAGGACGTGTAAATGAGAAGACCAACATGAGCTCTGATCTTCATTAGACCCTCGTTTCTTTTTTCACCATTAAACGATTCTCTCATGTCTCCTCACATTGCATCACATTCTATCCTTTTTCTTCATCTTCTTTCCTCATTCTTCTCTTCCTTCAGTTAATTCTTTTGTTCTCATCTTACAATAGGTGCAGAAGATCCTCATTCCACAGTGGTAGATAAGAATAAAAGGAAGGAGCGATCTCCTCGTCACCTCCGTGCCACCTTCATGTGCATCACCATGACCCCCTCGCACCCCCACGCACCACCACGCACCAGGGTTTACGTCACACAGACCTGAAGATCAGGATTTCATGGTCATGCCTGTCTTCATCTCTCTGGTTTTTCAGGTTTCAGGAGGAACTGTTGACTGTAGACAGGATTTCTCAGATATCACTGATGAGAACACCTCACTGATTCATCGTGATTTCTATAGAAAATGTTGGACTTCTGATAGACGCTTCAGCATCATCACTTTCTCCAAACAGAATCACGATTAGCAATCAAACACAGAATAGAAATAAAAGTTTAAATCCAGATGTGTTTATTACACCGTCTGATCTGTTCCACCACCATCAGCCCAACCTACAGGGCAGGACCTTCTCAGTGCTGCTCCTCCTAACGAAACTACAACAGGGACTGGGATATTGGTTCTGATTCTGGAAGTAATAACACTAAGATTAATATTGGTACCAGTACTGATACTGGTGTGGAATCTGGTTCTGGTTCTGGCACAGTAAAGGTTTAACTGTTAAAAGTTTGTTTCCTGGTCATTTATTTCTAAACCGTGTTTATTTCAGTTTCTCTTAATATCTCACTCAGTGATCTCCTTCATGTCTCACTCGGTGATCTCCTTCATGTCTCACTCTGTGATCTTCTCCTTCATGTCTCACTCTGTGATCTTCTCCTTCATGTCCCACTCAGTGATCTTCTTTTACATGTCTCACTCACTGATCTTCTCCTTCATGTCTCACTCACTGATCTTCTCCTTCATGTCTCACTCACTGATCTTCTTCTTCATGTCTCACTCACTGATCTTCTCCATGTCTCACTCGGTGATCTTCTTTTACATGTCTCACTCACTGATCTTCTTCTTCATGTCTCACTCACTGATCTTCTCCTTCATGTCTCACTCGGTTAACTTCTCCTTCATGTCTCACTCAGTGATCTTCTTTTACATGTCTCACTCACTGATCTTCTTCTTCATGTCTCACTCACTGATCTTCTCCTTCATGTCTCACTCGGTAATCTTCTCCTTCATGTCTCACTCACTGATCTTCTTCATGTCTCAATCACTGATCTTCATGTCTCACTCACTGATCTTCATGTCTCACTCACAGATCTTCTCCTTTATGTCTCACTCACTGATCTTCATGTCTCACTCACTGATCTTCTTCTTCATGTCTCACTCACTGATCTTCTCCTTCATGTCTCACTCACTGATCTTCCTTTTCATGTCTCACTCACTGATCTTCTCCTTCATGTCTCACTCACTGATCATCTTCTTCATGTCTCACTCACTGATCTTCTCCTTCATGTCTCACTCACTGATCTTCTTCATGTCTCACTCAGTGATCTTCTTCATGTCTCACTCACTGATCTTCATGTCTCAATCACTGATCTTCTTCATGTCTCACTCACTGATCTTCTCCTTTATGTCTCACTCACTGATCTTCATGTCTCACTCACTGATCTTCTCCTTCATGTCTCACTCAGTGATCTTCTTCATGTCTCACTCACTGATCTTCTCCTTCATGTCTCACTCGGTGATCTTCTTCTTCATGTCTTACTCACCGATCTTCTCCTTCATGTCTCACTCACTGATCTTCTTCTTCATGTCTCACTCACTGATCTTCTTCTTCATGTCTCACTCACTGATCTTCTCCTTCATGTCTCACTCACTGATCTTCTTCATGTCTCACTCAGTGATCTTCTCCAGTGATCCTGTTTTGTTTAATGATTTTATAATAAAGTTGTCCACAGTGCAGTCAACAAAATGTCTGTTTTATTTCTTTCTTTCTACACACT
>NC_060911.1:777500-785000 GCF_014805685.1 Silurus meridionalis | reverse complement strand
AAATAATAATAATAATAATACTTTGTAAACCTCATAACCCCATATTTTATTCACAAAAGAGCAGAGAAAACGTATCACACGTGTAAACTGAGGAAATGTACCATTTCAAATTTGATGGCTGCATCACGTCTCAAAAAAGTGACACTCTGTAGCATCACGTCTTCAGTCCGTATCCATCTGGGAACTGAGGAGAGCAGTTGCTGAAGTTTTGGGAGAGGAATGTTTTCCCAGACGTGTCTGATACAGGATTCTATCTGCTCCACACTTCTGCGTTTCCTTTGTTGTATTTGGTGTATATGGTGAAAGGTCCAGACTGCAGCAGATCAGTTCAGCACCTGGACTCTTCTACTATGAGGTCCTGCTGGTGGAATAGATGCAGTATGCAGTTCGCATCGTCTCGCTCACATACGCAAGACCTTCCCTGAAAAAAGACGTTTTCTGGATGGAAGCAGTTGTTGCTCTAAAACCTGTATGAAGCTTTCAGCATTGATGGAACATTTCCAGATGTAAAATCTGCCCATACCACAGGCACTAATGCACCACCATACCATCAGAGATGCAGCTTCTAGACCTGAGTGCTGATACCCAGTCAGATGGTCCCTCTCCTCTTTAGTCTGGAGGACGTGGTGTCCATGGTTTCAAACAGAAATTAAACTTTCTATTCGTCTGAACACAGAACAGTTTTCCACTTTACTTCAGTAGATTTGAAATGAGCTTTGGCTCAGAGAAGATCGAGGTGTTTCTGGATCATGTTCACAGTATGATGGAGATTTAACCTGCAGTTGTGGACGACGTGACAAACTGTGTTTACAGACAACGATTTCTGGAGGTGTTCATGATCCCATGCAGTGATTCTTCATTACAGAATCATCACTGGTTTAAATGCAGTGGCCCCTGAGGGCCCGAAGATCACAATCTAATGATTTTTACCCTCATTTACACTGTTTTGAAGTTTGATGTTGAACATTATTGTGAAATCGTTCCACAGTTTGTAGACGCAGTCTAGACTGGTGAAGCCCCGCCCATCTTTACTTCTGAGAGCCTCTGCCTCTGTAATATACACTATTCATACCCCAGTCATCTCACTGACCTGCTGCCAATCAACCTCATTAATTACATTAATTACTCCTTTCAGACTTTTGTTGCCGAGTCGTCACTTTTTTGAGACGTGTTGCAGAATGGAATGACCTGATGTTTTTTTGAAACCGGTTCATTTCCTCACTGTGATGTTTTCATGGGGTTCTGAGATTCACAAATCCATGTGATCTGTTTTTATTTACATTATGCAGTCCTGAATGATTTGTGGTTGTGTGGGCGTGGCCTAAAAGGAAACGGTGTAGGAAGCTGAATAAGAGGGCGCTGATGATGATGATGATGATGATGATGGCTGCAGGCTAAGTGCACCTGGAGTGACGTTTGTGTGAAAGACGTTAGTGTGTGTGTGTGTGTGTGTGTGTGTGTGTCTTTTTGTCCTCTGCATGTCTGCTTTCCCATCACCTGCATCCACGTCCTTTTTCTTCTTTTCTCCTTTCCTTTTCTTTTCATTTCCTAGATTTATATCTGACTTGTGCTCTGTTTCTTCCTTGTGTTTCTTTTCTCTATGCACCTTTTAAGCACTCATATTAACCATCCTTGCTACCGCCTAGACCAGTTAAGTAAAAAAACAGAAACGAACAGAAGAATGATGATGATGAATATTGAGAAAAGAGAAACTGAAGTAGGAGATGATTAAAGGGGAAGAGATTGTTAATGAGCTGTTAATGCTAAGAGTGTGGATGATGACGTGGTGGTGACGTGGTGGTGACGTGGTGTGTGTGTGTGTGTGTGTGTGTGTGTGTGTGTGAGATCATGACATACTGGCTCTCATGCTCATTTTGCTTCGTGTGAGTGTGAATAGTTAGCACTGTCTCGTACCCGTGTTGTTCACGCGCGCGTTTGTGTTGCATGGCCAAAAGTTTTTGGACATCCGACTTTCCTCCCACCCAACTGTATAAAAATCTGACTTGAACTAGGAGACCCAAACCTGTTTCAGCACGAAGCCAATTCCATGAAGATCTGCTTCTCATGGCTTGGACGAGCTGGAACATCTCCTATAGAGCTCATGGGACGAACGCTGACTGCACCCTGGGCTTCCTGATTTTAATTACACCCTTGTAGCTGAATGAATCTCCACAAAATTGAGTGGAACATCTCCCTGGAAGAGTGGAGGACATTATAAGAGCACCTGGGGACCTGGACATCTTATGCGCAGGTGTCCATAAACTTTTGGCCATCCACTGGTGTGAGTGTATGAGTTTGGTTAGGGTGCCCTGTGTGTGTTTAGGTGTGTATAAATGTGTAGGTGTGTGTATAATGTGTAGGTGTGTGTGTGTGTGTGTGTGTGTGTGTGTGTGTGTGTGTGTGTGTGTGTGTGTGTGTGTGTGTGTGTGTGTGTGGCAGGGCGGCGGAGGACGCCATCATGTCGGAGGTGGATGACAGCAGTCCGGGGACGGAGTGGGAGCGCGTCGCTCGCCTCTGCGACTTTAACCCCAAATCCAGCAAACAGGCCAAAGACGTGTCCCGCATGCGCTCGGTCCTCATCTCACTCAAACAGACCCCGCTCATGCGCTAAACACACACACACACACACACACACACACACACACACTCTCGCACTCGCACAGCTCCCAGCGGTTCATGTGGGTCGCATCACTTCCTGTCTGCGCTCACTGAAATCTCTCACACACACATCTATATAATATATCATATTATATTAATACAGAATCTCCCAGCAGCCCCTGGGGCAGAGCTCTTCCTGTCTGAGTAATGACCACACACACACACACACACACACACACATTCCATCTATAAATATGTCCTTGTGTAATAATGATACTTGTTTGTTTTATGGACCAAACTTCAGGATTGTGTTTCCATTTACAGCTGTGTGTGTGTGTCTGTGTGTGTGTCTGTGTGTGTGTCTGTGTGTGTGTCTGTGTGTGTGTGTGTTATCCAATCTATGCAGGACTGAAGTGTATAGCCTGTGTGTGTGGTTGTTTGGTGGTGTGTGTGTGTGTGGTTGTTTGGTGGTGTGTGTGTGTGTGTGTGAGCGAGAGTAAAAGCCGGATCAGTGTACCCTTCACAGCTAGTCGTTCAGAACTCCGCACTTCGGTTCTTCTTCTTCTCGTTGTTGTTTTTGTTGAAGATTCTGATTAAACGTGACTGAAACATGGAGGCTTTTATTCATTCATTTATTTATTTAAGACCCTGCTCTATACTAATACACACCTGATCTCACACACTGTATCACTGATTCATTCACTTGACGCTGTGTGTGTCTGCTGATTAAATATAATAATAATATACAAGAAATAAAATAATACTCTATAAAACTTGATGTAAAGTTACAGCCTGTGGCCGCTAGATGGCAGTGAATGACGTGTATGGGACTAAAACAATTTTATATGCATCATTCAGTCACAAGAATGAACGGTGTGACGTCACGCCTTCATCACGTCCCACCTGTAGGAGTCCAGACGCACCAGACAGGTGAAAGTCAGGGTTTAGACCCCGCACACACGCGCGCGCACACACACACACACACACACACACACACACACACACGCACAGTTTCCTTCATATCAGACATGTGGACTCACATTCCACACCTTTTACCCTGTGTTTTATCCAATAACTCACCCCAGGGGTCAACACACACCTGATCCTTACTAATCCCCCCTTTATACTAATACACACCTGATCCTCACTAATCCCCCCTTTATACTAATACACACCTGATCCTCACTAATCCCCCCTTTATACTAATACACACCTGATCCTCACTAATCCCCCCTTTATACTAATACACACCTGATCCTCACTAATCCCCCTTTATACTAACACACACCGGATCCTTACTAATCCCCCTTTATACTAATACACACCTGATCCTCACTAATCCCCCTTTATACTAACACACACCGGATCCTCACTAATCCCCCTTTATACTAATACACACCTGATCCTTACTAATCCCCCTTTATACTAATACACATCTGATCCTTACTAATCCCCCTTTATACTAATACACACCTGATCCTTACTAATCCCCCTTTATACTAATACACACCTGATCCTTACTAATCCCCCTTTATACTAATACATCTGATCCTTACTAATCCCCCTTTATACTAATACACATCTGATCCTTACTAATCCCCCTTTATACTAATACACATCTGATCCTTACTAATCCCCCTTTATACTAATACACATCTGATCCTTACTAATCCCCCTTTATACTAATACACACCTGATCCTTACTAATCCCCCTTTATACTAATACACACCTGATCCTTACTAATCCCCCTTTATACTAATACACATCTGATCCTTACTAATCCCCCTTTATACTAATACACACCTGATCCTCACTAATCCCCCTTTATACTAATACACACCTGATCCTTACTAATCCCCCTTTATACTAATACACACCTGATCCTCACTAATCCCCCTTTATACTAATACACACCTGATCTTCACTAATCCCCCTTTATACTAATACACACCTGATCCTCACTAATCCCCCCTTTATACTAATACACACCTGATCCTTACTAATCCCCCTTTATACTAATACACACCTGATCCTTACTAATCCCCCCTTTATACTAATACACACCTGATCCTTACTAATCCCCCCTTTATACTAATACACACCTGATCCTCACTATCCCCCTTTATACTAATACACACCTGATCCTTACTAATCCCCCTTTATACTAATACACACCTGATCCTTACTAATCCCCCTTTATACTAATACACACCTGATCCTTACTAATCCCCCTTTATACTAATACACACCTGATCCTTACTAATTCCCCTTTATACTAATACACACCTGATCCTTACTAATCCCCCTTTATACTAATACACACCTGATCCTCACTAATCCCCCTTTATACTAATACACACCTGATCCTCACTAATCCCCCCTTTATACTAATACACACCTGATCCTTACTAATTCCCCTTTATACTAATACACACCTGATCCTTACTAATCCCCTTTATACTAATACACACCTGATCCTCACTAATCCCCCTTTATACTAATACACACCTGATCCTCACTAATCTCCCTTTATACTAATACACACCTGATCCTCACTAATCCCCTTTATACTAATACACACCTGATCCTCAGTAATCCCCCTTTATACTAATACACACCTGATCCTCACTAATCTCCCTTTATACTAATACACACCTGATCCTCACTAATCCCCCTTTATACTAATACACACCTGATCCTTACTAATCCCCCTTTATACTAATACACACCTGATCCTTACTAATCCCCCCTTTATACTAATACACACCTGATCCTCACTAATCCCCCCTTTATACTAATACACACCTGATCCTTACTAATCCCCTTTATACTAATACACACCTGATCCTCACTAATCCCCCTTTATACTAATACACACCTGATCCTTACTAACCCCTTTATACTAATACACACCTGATCCTTACTAATCCCCTTTATACTAATACACACCTGATCCTCACTAATCCCCCTTTATACTAATACACACCTGATCCTCACTAATCCCCACTTTATACTAATACACCTGATCCTTACTAACCCCTTTATACTAATACACCTGATCCTCACTAATCTCCCTTTATACTAATACACCTGATCCTTACTAATTCCCCTTTATACTAATACACCTGATCCTCACTTATCCCCCTTTATACTAATACACACCTGATCCTCAGTAATCCCCCTTTATACTAATACACCTGATCCTCACTAATCTCCCTTTATACTAATACACACCTGATCCTCAGTAATCCCCCTTTATACTAATACACCTGATCCTCACTAATCTCCCTTTATACTAATACACCTGATCCTCACTAATCTCCCTTTATACTAATACACACCTGATCCTCACTAATCCCCACTTTATACTAATACACACCTGATCCTCACTAATCCCCCCTTTATACTAATACACACCCACACACTGTATATATATACATATATATAAAATTCTATCTCTCTTTTACATTTACATTTGCCCTTGTAGCATTTAGCAGATGCCCTTGTCCATAGCAACAAAAGTACTTTTACTCTGTCTGTATTGGTCTCTCTCACACATGGTATTTCTCACTGTCTGTATCTGTCTATAGTTTTGTCTCTCTCTCTCTAACACACACACACACACACACACACACACACACACACACACACACACACACACACACAGAAATGAAGATGACAGTAAATGATATTATATAGAACACCTTGTATTTAAAAGATAACGTTTTTTTATGAACTGTGATGTGCACATGCAGTGTGTGTGTGTGTGTGTGTGTGTGTGTGTGTGTGTGTGTGTGTGTGTATATGTTAGAGGCTGTGCTTTGGACCATGTTAGACATTAATCCTGTCCGATATGCATTTTCACACTCTGATCATTTAATTACACAGAGCCATCCTCTTACTGTTTGTGTGTGTGTGTGTGTGTGTGTGTGTGTGTGTGTGTGTGTGTGTGTGTGTGTGTGTGTGTGTTTCTGCTTGACATGATGCTTTCCAGTTTTAGCTTTGTAAGAACAATAAACTGATGGGGGTTAATGAGAGAGAGAGTTTTAATTTTTAAAAGTGGTTATGTTGTGTGACATCACCGTCTGCACACACACACACACACACACACACACACACACACACACACACACACACACACACATACTCAGAGCAGTGCCAGACGTTATGATGTTCAGCAGTGTGAAGGAGCTGATATAATCTGAGAACTCTTTTTCCTTTTAGATAATGAACACATTACTGTCTGTCTGTCGCTCTGTTTGTCTAAGTGTCTATCTGTCTGACTGCGTGTCTGTGTTTCTGTCTGTTTGTCTTACTGTCTCTCTTACTGTCTCTCATACTGTCTGTGTGTCTGTCTCTCTTACTGTCTCTCTGTTTGTCTTACTGTCTCTCTGGCTATTAGTTTTTTATCTCACTTACTATCTGTCTGTCTGTCTTAATGTTTCTTACTGCCTGTCTGTCCATCTTTCTTTCTGTCTCTCTGTCCCTCTCAGACATGCTCAAACAGTAATTAGAGTATATAGAATTTTTTGTAACAGATACAATATTTAGGGAATTGTGGGAATTTATTGTGCACATGTGAGTGTTTATTTGCTCATTTCCATAGTTGTGTGTGTATGTGTGGTTTTGTGTGTTTGTCTTTATGCAAATTTTATAGCTAGGCTGATCTGCATATGCTAATGAGCGGTCAGGTTTGTGAGCAGATGTTTTCATGCTGTCTGAGCTGGAACACTGTGTGTTCGCCTAAACTCTGCTTTCACCTCCTGCATGCATAATTGTGTGTGTGTGTGTGTGTGTGTGTGTGTGTGTGTGTGTGTGTGTGTGCACATTCGTTGCTACTTTTGTGTCTTGTGCTTTGCAAGGTCAATTGCTCAAGCATGTCGTTTACAACTGACAATCTA
>NC_060911.1:755000-772500 GCF_014805685.1 Silurus meridionalis | reverse complement strand
TACATAAATATATCAATAGACAGATAAATACAAAATGTTAATTAGACATTAATAAAATCAGACAATGACAGTTAAATATGGGGAGGTGTGTGTGTGTGTGTGTGTGTGTGTGTGTGTGTGAGAGAGAGATTGTTTAGTTCAGATCTTGTGCAAAATGCAATTCTTTCTCTTTCACTAATCACTGAGCTTCATCACAACTTCTCACATCCTGGAACATCTTCAGCTTCCCCACACTCTTACACACATTCAAATCAACAACAATCCTGGATTTTATTAACCAGGAGAAAATTCTATTTACATCACAGTCTGTGTTTTGAGTCACTTTGTTCTTTCTGATCAGGTATGTGGCCATTTTCACTTGACCAGAAATAAAATTCATCAGTGGCACATGAACCTGTTTCTCCTGACGTACTTAAAACCACGAATAAAACTCTGAAGAGTAAAATCACATTAAAGGAACTTAGAATAAATTTTAAAAGCACAAACAGTGACTGTAACCTGGAGCAGTGAGTAAAAGTGTGAGAAACAGTTTCTCTCTGTGAACAGAACGGAGTCCTGCAGAACATCAGGGTTTAAAATAAAAGAGTTCACAGAGAAGATGGAGTGTAAAATCCTCCACTGGAGCTCGGCAGTGTTTTTGGTTAACGGTGGTTTGTACAGTGTCTCCACTCTGGTTTAATATCATCATTAAAACCAAGAACATTTCTCCACTGGGGGTCCACCCTCACACTCAGTTTATTCTTATTTAAAACTTTAACACAGGCCCTGTAGAGCAGCTTCTCCAACACTGTCCCAAAGTTCATCTCCCCTTCACCACTGCACTCCAGGAGGGGGCGCTCACACCCGTCAAGATCAGAAGCGATGTCCAGCTGGGGAAAGGGTTCATCCTCTGCAGGACCACTCTCACTGATTTTGTAGTCCTTCAGCTGAACATGCTGCTTTGCTGTTAGTGTGGACCTCCAGTGGTGGTGGAGCTGGTTAGCGACACGCAGGGACTGTAGTCCCCTTGTGAGCGGTCTGCCCCTGCAATGTTCACCAGCTCCCAGGGTTTAATGATCTTTGAGGAGATCGGGGCTCTGGAGTGTGGGGGTGGTTGCACTGGAGATGTCCAGAAGATTTCCATAAACCAGGGGCTCCATTAGTAGCCAGTGTAATGTTCCATATCACTTAGTCTTTTTTTTTTAAAGTCCATATTTTAAGTCCACAATAAAACACTGGTAATCCAGAAACATCCAATGTGTGTGTCCATTAAACTGAATTCTGTCCAGTCCCAGTCTTCCCACCATGTGCAAAAGTCCACTGACTGCTGTTCTCCATACCAGGTTCCTGGGCCCAGTTAGGAGTGTCTGGATGAACCAGCCCTTGTCCCCCTTCCTCCTTCCTCCTTGGGCAGATGGAGGACACTCTGTGGAATTCAGTGCAGACCATCCCAGATGAAGTTGACGAGCAGGGCCTGGATGTTTTATATCAGGTTTGGTGGCAGATCCACGCAGTTGGTTCTTAAAAACTCTTTCATGGCTTTAACAGCACTATAAACAACATTTAACGGTTCCTCCTGATACTCTTGTTGGAACACTGAATTAGACATGCCATCATTACTGTCTGATTCAACTTCCTCTACTTTTAAATCCTTCTTTGCCTGCTTTTTTCCTTGTCCCCTACCTCGTTTCATTCTCTTTGTTGGTACTTTGAACAGTGGCTCATCTTCCATCTCTGGTGTAGAGACTGGTGTCTCCTGGTGACAGCTCTGCACTCCTGTGCCTGGGCATCTCCAGAGTCCACTGGGACTTTTTCAGTTTTGTAGTCCTTCTCCTGGTCCGGTTTGGCCGAGCAGGGCATCTCCTGGTCCTGGCTTTTATGGGGTGGGTACATCACTAGTGGAGCTCTGGTCTGCATTCTGAGCTTGGGGCTCACGCTCCCTAGGCCTTGGTGCAGCAGCGGTTGTGGGGCTTTCAGCAGCAGGTCGAGCTGAAGCCGCAGGGGGAACGACTCCAGCAGGATCAGCTGCGTCCTGCTCCGGTCTCTTGGAGACACTGGGGTCACACTGTCTTTCAGGACAGGCGTGAACAAGATGTCCTAACTGACCACATTTAAAACATTTGATTTCAACATCAGTGGAAATGAAAATGTTAAAGTCAAAGTTCTCAATCCTGTACTTAAAAACCATGTTTAGTTTGTCCCGCAGAGCACTAGCACACACACACACACACACACACACACACACACACACCAGGATGTTTTTGGATGGGGAGAGATGATGAAGGGGAGAGGTACGAGGAGAGATGATGAAGGTGAAAGGTACGGGGAGATGATGATGATGGGGAGATGATGATGAAGGGGAGAGGTACAGTGCGAGCAGGATATTTAACAGAGAGAGAGAGGGAAATGTGGAGTATTTTACCTTGTCTCTAATTCTCTCCATCTGTCTTTAATTCTCTCCGTCTGTCCCTTATTCTCTCCGTCTGTCTCTCTGTCTCTCCGTCTCTCTTAGTCTCACTGTCTGTCTCTAATTCTCTCTTTCTGTTCCTCGGTCTGATTAACCATCTGTCTGTCCACATTGATCTGTCTTCCTGTCTCTGCCCCCTGATTGGATCATTGATTGTCTTTAACAGCTTGTGATGAACGTCACTGATCTGCTGACTAATAACACCATCCGTCTTTATCTGTGTGTGTCTGTGTGCGAGTGTGTGTGTGTGTGCGAGTGTGTGAGTGTGTGTGTGTGTGTGTGTGTGTGTGTGTGTGTGTGTGTGTGTGTGTGTGTGTGTGTGTCGGTATGTGTGTGTGTGTGTGTGTGTGTGTGTGTGTGTGTGTGTGTTTTGCTTGTTATTTTTCTCAGCTAGATTTTAGATTTTAGTTACGAGGTCATTTAGTTTTTTAGTTGCTAACCTTTATCTTACGAGTGAATATTGGTGATGATCATGTTCCTGTGTGTGTGTGTGTGTGTGTGTGTGTGTGTGTGTGTGTGTGTGTGTGTGTGTGTGTGTGTGTGTGTGTTTCAGCCAAGAATGCTCGCCCACGTTAGTGTAAGGATAAAGTACAGCACAGAAAAAGAAAACAGTTTTTAATGACTGCGTGTGTTGCAGATTATCTCTCTGACACACACTCACACACACACACACACACACACAAACACAAAACACACAAAACACACATGCACACATGTGCACACACACACACAACACACACAACACCAGCTTCTCTTAATTAACACACGCTGAGAAAAAATATTCAGCATCAGCACACAGATATTTATAGAGAACAAATTTAACACCCAGTGAAAAAAAAACCTGGAGTCTGACTGACACTGTATGTGTGTGTGTGTGTGTGTGTGTGTGTGTGTGTGTGTGTGTGTGTGTGTGTGTGTGTCTTGGGGGTGGGTGGGGTGATGTGCCAAAATTCATAAGAAGCGACAGGCAGAAATGACAAAAGCACTGCAGAAAGGAGAACACACACACACACACACACACACACACACACACACACACACACACACACACACACACACACACACATACACACACTTTAGGAACCAATTTGTAGTGCTCCTGAAATCCCACAATGCACTGCAGTGGGACTATGCCCCAGATACCCAAAATGCACTGCAGTGTGCGTGTGTGTGTTTATATAGTCAAATCTCTTATTAGTGAAGGAGGCAGGACTTCGGGGCAGATTTTTTTTCTGACATATTCAGCAAGTCAGAGAGAGAGAGAGAGAGAGAGAGAGAGAGAGAGAGAGAGAGAGAGAGAGAGAGAGAGAGAGAGAGAGAGAGAGAGAGAGAGAGAGAGAGAGAGAGAGAGAGAGAGAGAGAGAGAGAGAGAGAGAGAGAGAGAGAGAGAGAGAGAGAGAGAGAGAGAGCTACATTTGCACGCGATGAAAACTTAAAAGGTCACACATTTAAAAGCAGTAGATGATCCTGGTCCAGTGTGCACACACCATCATTCAGCGTCCAGACATTAACAAAGACATCCAGATTGTTTGTTAGTGTCAGGGTGCAGGTAGTTGGACCCAAATTCCGGACGCCAGCAAAGAATATATTTAAAGTCTTTAATAAAAAAACAATTTCAGGCAAAACACAATGTCCCAGCAAAAACACCCACAAAAAACAGTGTTGGAAAACTTCCGCCCTCCAGGCTGAAATAGTCCACTCATAAAAAACACAAAAAAACAAGTGTCTGAAAACGGCCACACCGCGCCGAGTGGGAAAAAGTCGAGAGAGATAAACAGTCTGTGTCCTGAGATTCATACAGATCAAACAAACCGAGACCACCGACAAGGTGCGAGTCAGAGAAAACTGGAAGATCCAAAACCAAGGGATCTGTGATGCAAAAACGGGGGACAGGAAGGTTTTAATGGACAGGAAGCCAATCTGGCAGAAAACGTGAGGAATCCATGTCCATTAATACTGCGGGAAAATGGGGCGTGGAAGTGGCAGCCCTGGAAGTGCGTCCGCTGCTAATTAACAGTACCCCTCCCCTTGGGCTGGCTCCAGATGGCCCAACAGGTTGGTCCGGGTGCTCCTGATGGAAACGAGAAATGAGGTCGGGATCCAAAATGTGAGCATTCCTCAGAACCCTAGCCTTCCCAGTCCACAAGGTATTGCAAGCCTCTTCCTCAGCGTCTTGCAGGCAGAAGAGGGTGCACAGTGAAGGCTGGGCCACTGTTAATGACCCGAGCAGGTGAAGGAAGTTTGGTGGAGGAAAGCAGGGAGCATGCTTGAACCGGTTTAAGGCATGAAATGTGGAAGAATGCCACAGGGTTGAGGACCTTGGAGATAGGAAAAGCTAGGGGCTAGCTTAATGTATGCGACCTTCAGTGGCAGGTCCTTGGTAGAGATCCAGACCCTCTGGCTGGGGCAATAAGCAGGTGCTGGTCTACGCCTGTGGTTGGCCCAGTGGTCATAGGAGTGGAAAGACTAGGTTTGGGGTAGGGTTAGGTAGGCTTGTAACGAAATCTAAGGCGAAAGAGAGAGAGAGAGAGAGAGAGAGAGAGAGAGAGAGAGAGAGAGAGAGAGAGAGACCACTTTACTCAAATCCATATGGTCACAATTCAGTTGTGAAAGATTAAATATGAACATTGTGTGTGTGTGTGTGTGTGTGTGTGTTTGTGTTTTCCTCCTGAATCAGCTTTAATTGAGCATAAAGTGTTCATTAAAACTCTCCTAATCCACATAAAACTTTTCTCATTATTTCTGTCTCTGTGTCCCTGACATTTACAGCTTCATTTACATTCAGACTGGCATACACACGCACGCACACACACACACACACACACACACACACACACACACACACACACACACATGCGCGCACACACACACATGCGCGCACACACACACACACACACACACACACACACACACACACACACACACACACCATACAATGCTTGAGCTGCCAAATTCCATTACAAAACGGCATCCGAATCAAAATGCCATGTTTAGCGTAGTGTGTGTGTGTGTGTGAGTGTGTGTGTGTGTGTGTGTGTGTGTGTGTGTGTGTGTGTGTGTGTGAATATTAACCAGTGTGTAGTGAATAGTAAGGAGTGTGTAGTGAATATTAACGAGCATGCAGTAAATATTAATGAGAAAGTAGTGAATATTAACGAGCGTGTAGTGAATATTAACGAGAAAGTAGTGAATATTAACGAGCGTGTAGTGAATATTAACGAGCTTGTAGTGAATATTAACAAGAAAGTAGTGAATATTAATGAATTGAGTGCTAGAGTAAATATTTTCTTTGTTGGAGCTCCATATCTCTCACACTCATCTTTTTAATGAAGTCTGTTTCTCTGTCTCTCTCTATTTGTCTATCTTCATGCCTTTGTTTCTCTCTGTCGGTCTGTTGGTCTGTTGACTCTCTCTTTCACTCTCTCTCTCTCTCTCTCTCTCTCTTTCCTCGTCTCTTTCTTCTGTAGAAGTTAGTTTCTCTCTTTCTCTCTCTGTTCTTTCACTCGCATTAATCTTTTATCGCATGATCTCTGAATCTTTTATAAAGGACATCAAAACAGCACTCCTCCATTCCCGCCTCACGCTGTGTTATGGTTAAAGGGTCGTTACCGCCGGCAACCGATCTGTCCGTTCTGTTCACTAAATAAATGACAAGACCAGGAAACAAATAAGGCCTGAACGCTAAATGAAGACAAAACCTGCAGCACCGAAACCAGGAGCAAATATAATCAAGAGCTGGGAAATGTCGAGAGAAACCATCTGAACCCCTCATCATGTGTGTGGGGGTGCGGGGGGGCGTGTGATTAATTCTACAAAATGTGATTCACAGTTAAGAATATATAACCTTTAAAGACATCCTGTAGAATAACGGACACTTCTATAGGATGTGATAATTCTACAGTTCAGTACAGGACACGGGTCTATAGAGTTTTGGTGAAGCCAGATTATATTTATAATTCTACAGAATTGAAATAATTACGTAAGATGACAAATTCTATAGGAGGTCAGTTATTCTATATGATGTTCTTTAAATTTTTGATATTTCTCTAAGAGGTCAGTGAACCTTTAGGATTTCGGTATTTCTATGGAATTGTCCTTAATTCTACAGGATTTTAGTATGTCTATAGATGGGACAGAAATTAAATGGGATTTTTTTTATTTCTGTGGACTTGTCAGTAATTCTACAGGATGCCAGTATTTCTAAAAGAGGTCAGTATGTTCACAGGGGGTCAGTAATTGTATAAGATATCAGTATTTTTATACAGTAGTATAAATGCAATAATATTATAGAGTGCCAATAATTTCACAGAATATCAGTGTTCAGTAGAATATGGTTGTCCATAAGTGGTTGAAAAGGTGTGAGTAGTTCTATAGATCATGATATTTCTATAGCATGTCGGCGTGTCCGTGTCGGGTCAGAGCCGGCTCTGGGGACAGTTGGATTTGTAGTATTTGTACGACACGGAAGTGATGTGACCTTCTGCTGACCCCATACCGGTCCTGATGGCCACAATGGGACTAGAACACAGCACCACGAGGGACTAAATTGTAGGAAGTGATCTAGTGGGTCTGGTAACGCTGTAGAATGTTGCTAAATGTGTATGTTGTTGTGTTGTTATGTGGTATTTATACAGGGACAGCTTGTCTCGCATGATTAGCAGCTTCTATCAGTAATTGGTGCCTGGATCAGCCAGCATGGTCACCTGACCTCCACTACACACAGTAATAATTCATGTCCAGCTCAGCCAAGTCCCTCTATCTCTCCAACACACACACACACACACACACACACACACACACACACACACACACACACACACACACTACAAATAAAGCTAGTGTTCTTTTGTTTATGGATACACACAACCCAGTGAAAAGTGAAAATAGAAGTATGATCACATGCTGGGACTGACACACACAGAGTGCTCGGTGTGAGACGTGTCATGTCTCTCAGTGGTCTCTCACACACACACACACACACACACACACACACACACACACACACACACACACACAGGAGCGTGCTAAGCAAGTCTGTGAGAGTGTTAGACGTTTGCAGCGTTTGGCTAACACGCTGTGCTTTTTAAATAGCAGGTGGAACCACAGAGAGAGCGTAAAGTGAGACGAGGGACAGATGGAGAAAAGGACACAGCGAGAGTGTGACGTTTCTATAAAGCGCTTTGCCAACAATGCCAGGCTGTTAATCACAATTAACACACACACACACACACACACACACACACACACACACACACAAAGTTGTGACGTGTATATCAGGCTCGGCGCTATGTGCTGCGTTCAGCAATCCTGATGAAGCCTGGTGACTTTCAGAGTGCTGCGTCTCGCACACTTTCTGACGTTCTGGTGTGAAGTACTCTGGATACGTGGATATCACGGGTGTCAACATGGATATAAATATTTGCGCCTTGGATACCTGATCGAGCGCAATCTACTCATAAGTAATTGCCCCCTTGGTCTTAGACTAGTTTTGTTTTAATCGTGTTTCCGTGGTCACGTGTGGACGTGGGCGGATGCTGAAGTCGATGCTCTAATTAACGTCACTGTCTAATCATTACAGAGTGAAGGATAACAGGCACAGCATATGCCTTTAGTTTGGTTTTAATGATTTGTGTTAGCGAGGGGGTTTGATGCTGATCAGAGCTTCAGATGAAGAAGCTGCGTATGGATTAACATAAGGACGTTATTGAATGAGTGGGCTTGAGGCTTCCTCAGAACACAGAGCCTTCGTGAAACCTGAAACAAACAGGAACGAATTAATGTCTGACCAATCAGTAGATCCCTGATAAACACTCCTGATTCTGGATTGTGCATCTTTCTGCATATGTGGAAGGAACATCTTCCCAGATGTTCCACTAAATGTTGTGGAGATTCATTCAGCTACAAGGGTGTAAGTAAAGTCAGATACTGATGGAGGCCTGGGGTGCAGTCAGCATTTACATTCATCTCAAAGGAGTTAACTGGGTTGGAAAATCCTTAACAGGAGATCTTCCACTACAGCCCATGGCAAGCAGATCATCATGATGCTGGCTCCTGCAGGAACAGGTTTGGGTTTCCTAGTCTCCAGGTGAAGGGAACATTTCATGCTACAGCATCCAAAGACATCTGATATAATTGTGTTCCCCTGGTTTTGGAGAAGGGCTGAATTTGGTTGGAAACGTCAGAAGCCACCATTTACAACACACTGATAATGAGATATTTCTGAGAAGTGGTCACCACACTCTCAGTGCACATGGACATCAACTCACAAAACCCCCCAGAGAGAAATGTATTTTTGAGGAAAAAAATGTGGACTTTTAGATTTTCCCAGAGAGAGAACACTTGTGGAGGATCTGAAATAACTTCCCAGCTGATCTAATGAGATAATTAGCAGAATGCAACACACACACATATAAACTGATCTCTTCAGCTAACACACTACACACTGTCTGTAACACACTGTTCAGCTTTTAACTTTATTAGATTATATATAAACTCTACATTGTGTATTTTGTGTGTTAAGAGAGAAATGTAGAAACTCTGCTGGTTTACACGCCGCTCGAGTCCCTGCTCAGGTTCCTGGTTTGTGCTTGGGTTTTAAATGTCCTGTGTTACGCGGGTGATTAGGTTCGAGACTGAACTCAAAGCCGGCCGTTAAAATGAGCTGCGTGTCCTATTAGATGGTCTTTTGCATCAATTGCTGTGTGATCAGCTGGTAAATGGAGTGTGTAGGATCCGGACGCCTCTGTTGGAATCACTCGCTAATTTCAGTTAATTCCTCGGATGCCCTGACGTGTATTAATTGTTCCTCCACATTCCATTTCCTGCTCCGTGGGGAGCGTGGAGATTCCTCTTATCGGAGCACAACATAGACACATGAGACGTTTTTAAAACCTACACCTGTACACGTCCTGTCATCATAACGCCTGCTTCATTACTTTCCCATCTCGAGTGATGAGTGTGAGCGTTAATTGGGGGATCGGGACGACGTGGCAGTAGAACCCAGAGGCGTCGCTGAAATCCGATGCAGATTCCTGTAGAGAATGACGAATGAAGCCGTTTATAGGAGAAATCTGGAGCGATAAAACATTCCACATTTTAGAAATATAATGTGATTGTGTTCGGATATGAGCTTTATGCCTCGGAAGCACCCACACACGTGCATGAGTTTCATTTCCTCACTCCTCTTTCTCATTTCTCAAAGCAGTGCATCTCGGGGCCTGGGAATATCAAGCCTGGGAATACAGCAGAAACTTGGAATGAAGATTTATAAGACCCAGTTATAATTGTAACTTGCAAATATAGGACCCTAGATATATAGTTCTTTTAAAATATCATAAATATCACGTGTTGGTACATCAGATCCCATTGAATATAATGTCTGAAACTATTGTGTCCTGGGAAAATTGTGTCCTAGGAATATTGTTCTCTTTAAATATCATGTGCTAGTAATATTGGTTTTTTTTGGATGTATACTGTAATGTGCTGGGAATATAATGTGCTGGGAATATTGTGTGCTGGGAATATTGTGTGCTGGGAATATAGTGTGCTGGGAATATTGTGTGCTGGGAATATAATGTGCTGGGAATATAGTGTGCTGGGAATATTGTGTGCTGGGAATATAGTGTGCTGGGAATATTGTGTGCTGGGAATATAATGTGCTGGGAATATAGTGTGCTGGGAATATTGTGTGCTGGGAATATAGTGTGGTGGGAATATAGTGTGGTGGGAATATAGTGTGCTGGGAATATTGTGTGCTGGGAATATAGTGTGCTGGGAATATTGTGTGCTGGGAATATTGTGTGCTGGGAATATAATGTGCTGGGAATATAGTGTGCTGGGAATATTGTGTGCTGGGAATATAGTGTGGGAATATAGTGTGGTGAATATAGTGTGCTGGGAATATTGTGTGCTGGAATTTAGTGTGCTGGGAATATAGTGTGCTGGGAATATAGTGTGCTGGGAATAAAGTGTGCTGGGAATATAGTGTGCTGGGAAAATAGTGTGCTGGGAATATTGTGTGCTGGGAATATAGTGTGCTGGGAATATAGTGTGCTGGGAATATAGTGTGGGAATATAGTGTGCTGGGAATAAAGTGTGCTGGGAATATAATGTGCTGGGAATATTGTGTGCTGGGAATATAGTGTGCTGGGAATATAATGTGCTGGGAATATTGTGGTGGTAATAAAGTGTGGTGGGAATATAATGTGCTGGGAATATAATGTGCTGGGAATATTGTGTGCTGGGAATATTGTGTGCTGGGAATATAGTGTGCTGGGAATATTGTGTGCTGGGAATATTGTGTGCTGGGAATATAATGTGCTGGGAATATAGTGTGCTGGGAATATTGTGTGCTGGGAATATAGTGTGGGAATATAGTGTGGTGAATATAGTGTGCTGGGAATATTGTGTGCTGGAATTTAGTGTGCTGGGAATATAGTGTGCTGGGAATATAGTGTGCTGGGAATAAAGTGTGCTGGGAATATAGTGTGCTGGGAAAATAGTGTGCTGGGAATATTGTGTGCTGGGAATATAGTGTGCTGGGAATATAGTGTGCTGGGAATATAGTGTGGGAATATAGTGTGCTGGGAATAAAGTGTGCTGGGAATATAATGTGCTGGGAATATTGTGTGCTGGGAATATAGTGTGCTGGGAATATAATGTGCTGGGAATATTGTGGTGGTAATAAAGTGTGGTGGGAATATAATGTGCTGGGAATATAATGTGCTGGGAATATTGTGTGCTGGGAATATTGTGTGCTAGGAATATAGTGTGCTGGGAATATTGTGTGCTGGGAATATTGTGTGCTAGGAATATAGTGTGCTGGGGATATAATGTGCTGGGAATATTGTGTGCTGGAATATAGTGTGCTGGGAATATTGTGGTGGTAATATAGTGGTGTGAATATAATGTGCTAGGAATATAATGTGCTGGGAATATTGTGTGCTGGGAATATTGTGTGCTAGGAATATAGTGTGCTGGGAATATAATGTGCTGGGAATATAGTGTGCTGGGAATATAATGTGCTGGGAATATTGTGTGCTAGGAATATAGTGTGCTGGGAATATAATGTGCTGGGAATATTGTGTGCTGGGAATATAGTGTGCTGGGAATATTGTGGTGGTAATATAGTGTGGTGGGAATATAATGTGCTGGGAATATAGTGTGACAAAAAGAGAACTATGTGTGTCTTGGATGTATAATGTCCTGGAATCACAGTTCTCTTTGAACATTGTGTCCAGGGAAAATCAAGTCTTGGGAATGTAGTGCTCTTTGTAGATGTGTATTATGTTCTGGAAATAAACGTCCTACAAAATGACCACGGGAATAAAAATGTTCCGTCTTTGGGTATAAATGCACAGCATTGGTATTAAAGGAGGTAGTTTCACACACACACACACACACACACACACACACACACACACACACACACACACACACACAGAGATTGGTGTTTCAAGTTCACACACAGTTAAGAAGTTATTTTTAGAGAGGTGTTAAAGACGGAACAGAGACTCTGACAGAGGAACAAACTTTCAAGTAAAACCTTTTATCACTCGTTCAGGCCGAGGGATTCGAGCTGAGTCATCAGAGAGACAAGCGGGTGGAAGAGAAGAGTGAGGGAGGAAAGCAGAGGATGAACTGATTTAAAAGAAAGAAGAGTAAATAAATAACGAAAAATTCTCAATGCACGCTGCCTGATCGACTAAATAATATTAATAATAAGATTCTTTAGTGAAATTATAGATTTTCATTTTAACGTACGATAGTAAAGAACGTTAGCTAGCTCGTGTTAGCTTGTCTGTCACGATGCTATGCGGTGAGACGAGCGTCGATAGTAAAGAACGTTAGCTAGCTCGTGTTAGCTTGTCTGTCACGATGCTATGCGGTGAGACGAGCGTACGATAGTAAAGAACGTTAGCTAGCTCGTGTTAGCTTGTCTGTCACGATGCTATGCGGTGAGACGAGCGTACGATAGTAAAGAACGTTAGCTAGCTCGTGTTAGCTTGTCTGTCACGATGCTATGCGGTGAGACGAGCGTGCGATAGTAAAGAACGTTAGCTAGCTCGTGTTAGCTTGTCTGTCACGATGCTATGCGGTGAGACGAGCGTGTGATAGTAAAGAACGCGCTATGCGGTGAGACGAGTCACGCTAGTTGTCTCGATGCTATATATTTAACTTGTAAAGTAATTGTAGACGTGTTTTGGTGAATTTTGGCTTCTGTGTTCTCTTTTTGTCATTTCTTCTCATGCTACATGCTAATTGCTGCTCTCTCCACGCATTTTCTCCAACTGTTCAATTACTCACTTCACCATATTCTCCTGGCCGACTTCTCCAGCCTTCAGCTATGTTCCTGTGCCAGTTCCTGTCGGTGTCTTCACTCAGCCGGTAAAAACACCAACTGGTGAAGCGCACAGCTTGGATTTGAACCGGTTTAATTACAGTGAGACGGATTGGAGAAAAGAAATGCTGAATGATGAACCGTGAGGCTCGGATGCTAATTCAGTGTCTGCTGATGAGAACGCGATGTTCTACTAAGAGCTGAATAAAAATCTCGGAGAATCAGAGCCGAGCTGCAGAAGCTCAGAATTTACATCCTGTACAGAAATGAAATCAAATTCTAATAGAATTATGATAGAATTAATTATAAATTCAGGAGAGTCTGACTTTTCTCACTCCACACACACTCCTCCCTCACTCCCTCACTCCACACACACTACTCACTCACTCCACACACACTACTCACTCACTCCCTCACTCCACACACACTCCTCCCTCACTCCCTCACTCCACACATACTACTCACTCACTACACACACAATCCTCCTCACTCCACACACTCCTCCCTCACTCCACACACACCTCCCTCACTCCACACACTCCTCCCTCACTCCCTCACTCCACACACACTACTCACTCACTCCACACACTCCTCCCTCACTCCACACACCTCCCTCACTCCCTCACTTCACACACACTCCTCCCTCACTCCACACTCCTCCCTCACCCCTCACTTCACACACACCTCCCTCACTCCACACACACCTCCCTCACTCCACACACACCTCCTCCCTCACTCCTCACTCCACACACACCTCCCTCACTCCATACACTCCTCCCTCACTCCCTCACTCCACACACACTACTCACTCACTCCACACACACCTCCCTCACTCCACACACACCTCCCTCACTCCCTCACTTCACACACACCTCCTCACTCCATACACTCCTCCCTCACTCCCTCACTCCACACACTACTCACTCACTCCACACACTCCTCCCTCACTCCACACACACCTCCTCCTCACTCCCTCACTCCACACACTACTCACTCACTCCACACACAATCCTCCCTCACTCCACACACCTCCCTCACTCCCTCACTCCACACACTACTCACTCACTCCACACACAATCGTCCCTCACTCCACACACACTACTCACTCACTCCACACACAATCGTCCCTCACTCCACACACCTCCTCCCTCACTCCACACACACTCCTCCCTTACTCCCTCACTTCACACACCTCCTCCCTCACTCCACACACTCCTCCCTCACCCCTCACTTCACACACACCTCCCTCACCCCTTACTCTACACACACCTCCCTCACTCCACACACTCCTCCCTCACTCCACACACACACTACTCACTCACTCACACACACTCCTCCCTCACCCCTCACTTCACACACACTCCTCCCTCACTCCCTCACTTCACACTCCTCCCTCACTTCACACACTCCTCCCTCACTCCCTCACTCCACACACACTCCTCCCTCACTCCCTCACTTCACACACTACTCCCTCACTCCACACACACTCCTCTCTCACTCCACACACCTCTCTCACTCCACACACACCTCTCTCACTCCACACACACCTCCCTCACTCCCTCACTCCACACATTCCTCCCTCACTCCCTCACTCCACACACCTCCCTCACTCCTCACACTCCTCCCTCACTCCATACACTCCTCCCTCACTCCCTCACTCCACACACACTCCTCCCTCCTCCACACACTCCTCTCTCACTCCACACACCTCCCTCACTCCAAACAAACTCCTCCCTCACTCCCTCACTCCACACACTCCTCCCTCACTCCTCACACTCCTCCCTCACTCCATTACTCTCCTTTCTCACTTCTTTACTCTTTATTAATTCTCCTAATTTCTCCTCTATTCCTTTTCTCAGTCTTCGTCATTCCTATTGTTCACACTTTCATTTCCATCCTTTCTCCTTTTTACCCCTCTCTCTCTCTCTCTCTCTCTCTCTCTCTCTCTCTCTCTCTACACACCTAATTTAGTTATTTCTTCTCCTTTCCCCCCTTAGCCTCTGTCTGTGTCATTGTCCTCATGAAGGTCATGAAGACATAATTGGACTCTGTTTCCTCTGTGTGTGTGTGTGTGTGTGTGTGTGTGTGTGTGTGTGTGTGTGTGTGTGTGTGTGTGTGTGTGTGGATGAGTGTGTGGATGAGTGTGTGGATGAGTGTGTGGATGAGTGTGTGTTTGTGTGCACTGTTAGTCACACTGTGGTTCACATGAGGTAAAACAGCATTGCAGGAGTTTTGGTCCAGTTCCCTGCTCTATAATCTTTAAGCAGTGTGTGTGTGTGTGTGTGTGTGTGTGTGTGTGTGTGTGTGTGTGTGTGTGTGTGTGTGTGTGCATGTGTGTTAGCCCAAACCCCCAAGGGAGAAAGAATGGATCAGGCAAGCGGAGGAGAATGTGAATCAGTCATCTTACTGTTTACTCTCTCTCTCTTTTTTCTCTTTTTTCTCTTTTTTTCTCTCTCACACACACACACACACACACACACACACACACACACACACACACACACACACACAAAGACACACGCAGCATGACTGCGCATCTTTGCTCTGTCGTACCTCACAGCATCCTCTTTTTGTTTTGTGTGTGCAGGTGTGTATGTGTGTGGGTATACAAGTGTGTGTTTGTGTGTGTATGTGGGTATTTGTGTACAAATGTGTGTGCATGATTGTGCATTTTTGTATTTATATATGAGTGTGTTTGGTTGTGTGTCTGTATGAGTGTGTGTTTGTATATTAGTTTGTGTATATTAGAGTGTGTGTGTGTGTGTGTGTGTGTGTGTGTGTGTGTGTGTGTGTGTGTGTGAGTGAGTTTGTGTATATATTCAGCAGTGGTGGGACAGTTACAATCTTCTACTGGTCTAAACACTATCAGAAGCACTGACCCACATTTACAACCTAAACTCTAATATTTGTTCCATGAAATTGTATTAATTTATTAATCAGTTTCTTCTCTTCATGTGGTAGTGTTTCTCTCGGCTGCACTGCTTCAGTACGTGTATGTGGATGTTAGATTTTTTGTCCAGTCAGATTTCAGGCTCTATGTGCTGCCATGTGAATCTAATCTGCTCAGAGCCTTCAGAATCAGTACTGCTGGACTTTTACCATAGAGAATATTACCAACAGCTCTGTTTCTTTATCCAATCAGATTTCAGATTCTCCTCACAGAGCAGATCACTGGACCAGAATAGCGTCAGCATTTTTCCGTCCTCTGATTGGTTGGTCAGAGGGAAACTGTTACAGCCGAGTTCTGGTAAAACACGTGTGTAGCTCTGCACACGTTCATACATCTGAGTTAGACTTTTTTATACCTACGGAGGAAGAGAAATTGATTTGGTCTCAAACATACTTTAAAAATCTATTGTGAAGAAAAGCGAGACATGGTGAGGAGGTCACCAACCCTGAAGCTAGCTAGCGTGTCTCAGCCCGGGAAAGGGTTTGATCTCCACTTCCAGACCAGTGAATACGAGCGGTACCACTGGATTACAGCCTCTGGGGGGCGCTGCACATTATGAGTCTGTATCTCTGGTGAGTAGGTTGTGTTTTATTTAGATTTTATTGTTTTTGTGATGTTATTAGATAAATATTGATTGTGAACTGCTCCAGATGTTGTAGGTGCACAGTTGTGGTTGTAGTGTAGAGGTTTGGAGTGTAACTGGGTTTGTTGTTTTAGTAAAATGGTTTTCACCTCCAGATGTGAAACGTCTCTCTGTAATGCTGCGTGTTGTTATATTGTGTGTTTGTATTGTATTGATGGTTTCTATAATTGTGATGTGATAGTGGTGGATTAAGAGGTGGATGAAGTCGGGGACGTCCTCACTGAAGACCCAGTTACCAAATACACGACCTGCTTCCGGTGTGTTTATATACAGTATGTGTAAATGAGTGTGTGTTTGTGTGTAATAAGTGTGTATCAATATACAGTATGTGTGTATGAGACTTTGTGTGTTTCTTAGTGTGTATATTTTTACTCTGTTTTGTGTGTATAATAGTGTGTATATATACTGTGTGTGTGTGTGTGTGTGTGTGTGTGTGTGTGTGTGTGTGTGAGCGAGAGAGAGGGAAACAGTGGGGTGTATTTGGTTGGGATTAGGTTTACATGGTGCACTGCAGTAATTCCATCTTTAGACTCTGCTGTGATTTTATTTCCGTCAGGATCAGCCATGTCAGCGTTTCTCTCCCTCAGCTCCTCAGAGAATTATACACACACACACACACACACACACACACACACACACACACACACACACACACACACACACACACACTACACTACGCCTCCGGATTCTTACCCTGGCTCTGTTTGTTTCATGAAACACATGATGTAACTCTATACGGATAAAAACTACACCCAAGATGAAGTGATTATTTTCCTCTACCTGCTCACTCCTCAGTGTGTTACTCCTCTTACACCACACACTGCACTTTATATCCATTTATACTTACATTTAATGTGCATGAGACGATTTCCTACTGGAGACTCCTTCTATATGTTAAACATCCCCGAACTTCACTGCATCAACAGCAGGTCATGTTGTAACAATGCCACACAAACAAGCAAAGATTTGTGGACACCTGACCATAAAATTGCTACGTACTCGACTTCATCCACCTCTTAATCCACCACTATCACCTCACAATTATAAAAACCATCAATACAATACAAACACACAATATAACAACACGTGCATTACAGAGAGACGTTTCACATCTGGAGGTAA